>NC_084750.1:3116060-3178560 GCF_033978785.1 Entelurus aequoreus
TATATACACACATGTGTATATACATATATACATGTGTATATACATGTATATATACATATAAATATACACATGTGTATATACACACACTTACATACATACATACACATGTATATATACACATGTATACATACATACATATACACATGAATATATACATACATATACACATGTGTATATATACATACATATACACATGTATATATACATGTATACATACATACATACATACATACGTATACATACATATACATGTATGTATATACACATGTATATATACATGTGCATATACATCTATATATATACACATGTATATATATGCACATGTGCATATACATGTATATATATACACATGTATACATATACATGTGTATATACATGTATATATACACGCGTATATACATATATACATGTATATATACATATACACATGTATATATAAATATATACATGTATATACACATGTATATATACACACACACATGTATATACAAGTGTATATACATATATACATGTGCATATACATGTGTGTGTGTATATATATATATATATATATATATATATATATATATATATATATATATATATATATATATATATACATACATGTGTATATATATATATATATATATATATATATATATATATATACATACATGTGTATATATATATATATATATATATATATATATATATATATATATATATACACACACACATGTATATGCACATGTATATATGTATATACACTTGTATATATACACATGTATATATACACACATGTATATATATATATATATATATATATATATATATATATATATATATATATACACACACATGTGTATATACACATGTATATATACACACATGTATATATATACATGTATATATACACATGTATATACATATATATATATGTACATACACATGTGCATATACATGTGTATATATATACACACACATGTGCATATACATGTATATATATATACACACATGTGCATGTACATGTATATATATACACACATGTGTATATATATACACGTATATATATACACACATGTGTATATATATACACGTATATATATACACACATGTGTATATATATATACGTATATATATACACACATGTATATACATGTATATATATACACACGTGTATATACATATATACATGTGTGTATATATATACACACACGTGTATATACATATATACATGTGTATATACATATATACATGTGTATATACATGTATATATACATATAAATATACACATGTGTATATACACACACTTACATACATACATACACATGTATATATACACATGAATATATACATACATATATACATGTATATATATACACACATGTGTATATACATATATACATGTGTGTATATATATACACATGTGTATATACATATATACATGTGTATATACATATATACATGTGTATATACATATATACATGTGTATATACATGTATATATACATATAAATATACACATGTATATATACACACGTACAGTATATATACACATATGCATGTATACACACACGTATATACATGTAAATAAACACACATATACACTTATATAGACACATTAACATGTATATATACACAAATATACATGTACAGTATATATACACACATAAGCATGTATATATACACATATACATATATATACACATGTATATATACACACACACATGTATTCCTACACACACATATACACATGTATATATACACATACATACATGTATATACATGTATACATACATACATACATATACATGTATACATACATACATACATATACATGTATACATACATACATACATATACATGTATACATACATACATACATATACATGTATACATACGTACATACATATACATGTATACATACATACATACATATACATGTATACATACATACATACATATACATGTATACATACATACATACATACATATACATGTATACATGTATACATACATACATACATATACATGTATACATACATACATACATATACATGTATACATACATACATACATATACATGTATACATACATACATACATACATATACATGTATACATACATACATATACACATGTATACATACATATACATACATACATATACACATGTATATATACACATACATACATACGTACATACATACACACATGTATATATACATGTATACATACATACATATACATGTATACATACATACATACATATACATGTATACATACATATACATACATACACATGTATACATACATATACATACATACACATGTATACATACATATACATACATACATACATATACACATGTATATATACACATGTATACATACATACATACATATACATGTATACATACATACATACATATACACACGTATACATACATAAATACATATACACACGTATATATACATACGTACATATACATACATGTATATATACACATGTATATATACACACATATATATATACATACGTACATATACATACATGTATATATACACACGTATATATACACACGTACATATACACATGTTTATATACACACGTACATATACACATGTATATATATCAATCAATCAATCAATGTTTATTTATACAGCCCTAAATCACAAGTGTCTCAAAGGGCTGTGTATACATACATACATACATATACACATGTATACATGTATACATACATATACACATGTATATATACACATGTATACATACATATACACATGTATATACACACACATGTATACATACATACATATACACATGTATATATAAATATATACATGTGTATATACATATACACATGTATATATAAATATATACATGTGTATATACATATACACATGTGTATATACATGTATATATACATATACACATGTGTATATACATGTATATATACACATGTGTATATGCATGTATATATACACATGTGTATATGCATGTATATATACATATACACATGTGTAGACATACATATACACATGTATACATACATATACACATGTATATACACACACATGTATACAAACATACATATACACATGTATATATACATATATACATGTATATATATACACACACACACACATGTATATGCATGTGTATATACATATATACATGTATGTATATACACATGTATATATACATGTGCATATACATCTATATATATACACATGTATATATATATACACATGTGCATATACATGTATATATATACACATGTATACATATACACGTGTATATACATGTATATATACACGCGTATATACATATATACATGTATATATACATATACACATGTATATATACACACACACATGTATATATACACACACACATGTATATACAAGTGTATATACATATATACATGTGCATATACATGTGTATATATATATATATATATATATATATATATATATATATATATATATATATATATACACACGTGCATATACATGTGTGTGTATATATATATATATATATATATACACATGTGTATATATATATATATATATATATATATATATATATATATATATATATATATATATATACACATGTGTATATATATATATATATATATATATATATATATATATATATATATATATACACATGTGTATATATATATATATATATATATATATATATATATATATGTATATATATATATATATATATATATATACACACATGTGTATATACACATGTATATATACACACATGTATATATACATGTATATATACACATGTATATACATATATATATATGTACATACACATGTGCATATACATGTGTATATATATACACACACACATGTGCATATACATGTATATATATACACACATGTGCATATACATGTATATATACATACACATATGTGCATATATATACACGTATCTTTATACACACGTGTGTATATATACACGTATATATATACACATGTATATACATGTATATATACACACATGTGTATATACATATATACATGTGTGTATATATATACACACATGTGTATATACATATATACATGTGTATATACATGTATATATACATATAAATATACACATGTGTATATACGCGATGAGGTGGCGACTTGTCCAGGGTGTACCCCGCCTTCCGCCCGATTGTAGCTGAGATAGGCTCCAGCGCCCCCCGCGACCCCGAAGGGAATAAGCGGTAGAAAATGGATGGATGGATGTGTATATACACACACTTACATACATACATACACATGTATATATACACATGTATACATACATACATATACACATGAATATATACATACATATATACATGTGTATATATACATACATATACACATGTATATATACATGTATACATACATACATACATACGTATACACATGTATACATACATATACATGTATGTATATACACATGTATATATACATGTGCATATACATCTATATATATACACATGTATATATATACACATGTGCATATACATGTATATATATATACACATGTATACATATACACGTGTATATACATGTATATATACACGTGTATATACATATATACATGTATATATACATATACACATGTATATATAGATATATACATGTATATACACATGTATATATACACACACACATGTATATACAAGTGTATATACATATATACATGTGCATATACATGTGTGTGTATATATATATATATATATATATATATATATATATATATATATATATATACACGTGCATATACATGTGTGTGTATATATATATATATATATACATACATGTGTATATATATATATATGTATATATATATATATATATATACACACATATATATATATATATATATACATGTGTGTATATACATATATATATATATATATACACATGTGTGTGTATATATATATATATATATATATATATATATATATATATATATATATATATATACATATATATATGTATATATATATATATATATATACACACACACATGTGTATATACACATGTATATATACATATAAATATACACATGTGTATATACACACACATACATACATACACATGTATATATACACATGTATACATACATACATATACACATGAATATATACATACATATATACATGTGTATATATACATACATATACACATGTATATATACATGTATACATACATACATACATACATACGTATACACATGTATACATACATATACACATGTATATACACATGTATACATACATATACACATGTATATATACATGTGTATATCTATGTATACACGTGTATATGTATGTATGTATGTATGTATGTATACATGTATATATACATGTGTATATGTATGTATACATACACATGTATATATGTATGTATATATACATGTGTATATATATGTATGTATACATGTGTATATATACATATACACATCTATATATACACATGTGTATATATACATGTGTATATGTATATATACACATATATACATACATACATATACACATGTATATATACATATATACATACATACATATACACATGTATATATACACATATATACATACATACATATACACATGTATGTATACACGTGTATATATACATATGTATATATACACACACACGTGTATATACACATGTGTATATACATATCGGGAAGATTGAATCGGGAAGATTGAAAATCGCAGTTTGGATGTGAAATAATTTTTTCGTGCAATAATGTTTTTACCTTTTTTTTTTACACAATAAAAACATATGAAAATGGCCCCCACATACTTAAAGTGTTGTAAAAAGTTTGACAACCCTCATCTTATTCATCCAAATGTTTGTTTTTTCTCATACAGTTCGGGATTTTCATGATTGTTTTTAACCGCAGCTGCAAATGGCCCCCATGCCGCACTTTGGTCACCCTTGAAATTATGTGTTTGTTTGTGTGTGTTAATCAGATATTTTTTAAATAAAAACAAATGTATCACTTGACAACCATAAACATTTATATCTGTATTTGTGTGTGTGTGTATATATATATATATATATATATATATATATATATATATATATATATATATATATATATATATATATATATATATATATGCACTTTGGGCACCTCTGGTTTATGGTGTGTACTGTGTTGTTTTGTTTTTCGTTGCGCCCTAAAAAGTGTTAATACTGTAAGTATTGTACTTATGACGCAGCAGCTATTTGATTGAAACGTGCATCTTAGTTGTAGTTTTCATAAACAAATTTGGAAGTGTTTAAATGGGCATGTAAAATCGCCGAGTCGGCAACCGGGCATGACGTCACGCGCAACTCAGGTACCGTAACGGGGCACCGTTGGTTTTTACGTGAATCCGTGCCCAAAAAGTAGAGGATTCGGTACCCGTCCCTAATAGTGACCCATCAAAAAGTGCTCGATCTCTATTGTTGTCTTGGAATGCTGAAAGCCAGAGCATTGCTCCGGGTAAGAGTGCCCATAGTCTCACCGAGGCTGTAGAGGCTGAGCGCGCCGTAGTCGAAGAAGTAGCAGATGTGTCGGGACTCCTGCGACATGGTGCTGAAGGTGTGCGCCAAGCAGGAGGTGATAGGGTATATGCAAATGAGCAGCATGTAGACCAGCAGCGGCCAGGTGTAGCTGTCAGTCAGGAAGTTGGTGGTGCAGCACAGGACTCCCAGCCTCCACAGGAAGTACCTGAGCAAACATCAACCTTAATGGGGGGGGGAAGCATGCGGCCCAACACCCTGAAGACACCCACCATGTTGGCAGGAAGTGCGTCCAGATGTTGACCGTCTCGTTGTTCATGTGGAAGCTGCTGAGGAGGCAGTCCAGCACTGAGCTCTGCGGGTGGCGGTACCCGGACACGATGCCTTCCTCCCGGAACACCTGGGGAGGACACAAGTGGCATCAACGGCGCTTTATGCATCCGCTGAGTCTCTGCGTGTACCTCGGGAATCTGATGGGCATGGAAAAGAGGCGGGAAGGTGATGTCGAACATGTTTGTGGGCAGCTTGATGGCGCCCCTCCCTCTCTGGCACACCTCGCTGAGCCGGGCTCGCCCACCCCGGCAGATGACCAACCACACAGGGTACTCGGACACCGGGAGGCGGGCCCCATCGGCCTGGGCGGGGGGCTCCCATCGCAAGCAGCGGCCCCAGCCTTGACTCCATCCTCCTCCGACGCCGGCCCCGATCCCCCGCCACACGGGAAACACTAAGGAGGACGGGCATTATGGGTTAGTCAGGAACGCAGGAAGTCAAGCTGGTCTGCTGCCAACCTTCTACTAAAACGTAAACAAACACCGCTTGGAACAACAACAGATATCAATGCAGTTATGAGACGTAAACAAGTGGCGTTTGTGTCCAGTCCAGCAGGTGGTAGCGTTTTGTTTTCCGTCAATTATGTCACTTAGCAATAAAGGAGCATGCGTTTAAAAGAGAAAGTGTGATTAATCTGTCGGTGAACATGATTAATGCAATCATTTTTTTGTGATTAATTACGTGTAACATGCTAACTTTGACAGCCTTAATAAACATAAGAACGTAATTGATTTTATACACATTACAGGGTTTTAAGATGTGGCGCGATGAGGGTTTTTTTGCATAAAAACACGTTAAAGTAATATACTGTATAAATCCGGGGTGTCCAAAGTGCGGCCCGCAGCCCATTTTAATACTATTACCAAAAAAAAATAAAAAATTGGATTAAAAAAGCTAACAGGTGAACTGTAATGAGAAAATGGTGCAATATTGACATTAGTAACACAAAGCTGCCATGCAGGCTGTTTTTTATTTATAACTGTCATTGCTCAAAAAATAATACAATCTTAAAATCGACTGATAGATCTGAAGCTGATCTACAGATTTAAGCATTGAAAGTAAAAATGATATACATTGATACATTAATTATTTTTAACATAGTTTTTGAGTGGGGACCTCAGGATCCTTGAGATCTTCAGTCTAATTGTTTTATTTTAACTGCCGTTGCTGAAAACATATTAAAGAATTAAAATCATTGTTATGATTTATTGACCTACTTAAGGCTCTAATTACTTCAAAATAAATATTCAATTTTGAAAAATATTTTGAGGAAAATATTGCATATGTTGTGTATCTATGAAAATGGGGTACAAAACATCAACAACAACAACAAAAAATACAATAAACTTTACGACAAGGGAGGGATGTGAAGTTGATCTACAGATATTCAAGTGTTGAAAGTAAAAACTTTTTATTTTTTTTATTTTATTATAAAATGACTTGTTTTTAACACTTTTGGGGCCCCAGGACCTTTAACATTCACCAAAATTATGGAGAGCCCTAATGGTTTTGAAAATGTAAAATATCACAATGGCCCCCGCATGCTTTAATTTTTCAGCATACACATTATATATATATATATATATATATATATATATATATATATATATATATATATATATATATATATATATATATATATATATATATATATATATATATATATATATATATATATATATATATATATATATATATATATATATATATATATATAAATCAATTTTAGAATTAATCATGAATCTTATTTGTAACGATTCTTAATCGAATTTTTTTTAAAAAATCAAAAAGTTTTTTTTTTTTTCTTTAAAAAAAAATACATGTAATCTGTCCTATCTCGCTACTCAGACACATCACATTGTTGATGTAGATGATCATGTCTGCTGTACATATTTACTTTAGAAAAGACAAGTGTTGGATACTTCTCTTGTTGCCCTATTTGTATTTGACTTTATTACTGGTAAATGTTGGGGTAGAATTTTATTAAAAAACAGTTTTCTTCTAAGTAACATAGAAATTGATCAGAGCTGTTTATCTGTTTTAGGGCTGAATGTAGTTAATCATAGAACTGGCACCCAAGTTTATTAAAAATGATCGAGAATCGTTTTAAATGAAGAATCAAATCGAATGGTGTGGTGCCCAAAGATTCACAGCCCTAATATATGTAAATGTATAATATATATATATATGTACATTTACACACACACACATATATATATATATATATATATACATATATATATATATATATATATATATATATACATATATATATATATATATATATATATATATATATATATATATATATATATATATATATATACATATATATATATATATATATATATATATATATATACACACACACACACACACACACACATTATTTACGCACTATTAACTAGTGATGCACCCAGAATTGGGCCATTGAAAAAAGACATGGATCAGCGCAACAGCACTGTCGAGACAGGATGCGGTGACGACGTAAGCGAGACACTCGCAATCGTGTGGAGCTGAAGCAGTATGTCTGTGATGGATGTATTATAACACAAGTCAACTGCAAAATGAGCAACGTGCAAATATTAAGGAGAGAAAGTGTGAGGGTCAGCTACTCAGCCAATCCTTGCCCCGAAGTTGAAGAGGAAGTGCACTTTTTTTGGGAATGTTGCCGATCATTCACAATATAATTTATCTAAATGCATGAAAAAAGAAAAACATATGTGTTCTTGTCTTACCTAATGATTGTGAATAATAGGCAAAAAAGGACCAACGATGATCTTATTTTGCATTCAAACCCTTCATTCTGTTCTATGAAACATGTTTTGGATAAGTTTAATCAAATCCATTTCAATCAAATGTGTGATTTGCGTGACTGTGTGTTGTGCGTCGCTGTGACTATACGCGTGCCAAGATGGTAGGAAAATAATACTTTATTCTACCTTTTTTTGCCTTTCCTCATAACCTGAAGCAGAGGGGAGGAGCTACTCTCTCATCTTGTAGCCATACTGCAAAGCCCGCCTTGTACATATTTTTAAAAACAACTCTGTTATTAGTAAGTATTAATACAACAAATGTCAGCTAACAATACAGTCAAAGGGAGCACCTCTACTACGCCCACAAAACCCTGTGATTAAACATCCCAAAAGCGCCAACAAATACTCCATTTACATGTCGTGACCTGAATATCAACAAGTATTAGTGATATTGTTATTAGAAGGGCTAATGCAGAGGAACTACTTTTAGAGGGGCTGTGATCACAGAGCGCTAACTAGCTTATGTTGCTATATTGACATATTGAGCTGCTCCACCACCTCTGAGTTGGTGAAAGTTAATTCTAGATCAGTGGTCCCCAACCACCGGGCCGCGGACCGATTGGTACCGGGCCGCACAAGAAATTAAAAAAAAAATATATATATATATATATATATATATATATATATATATATATATATATATATTTTTTTTTTTTTTTTTTTTTTTTTTAAATGAAATCAACATAAAAAACACAATATATACATTATATATCAATATAGATCAATACAGTCTGAAGGGATACAGTCCGTAAGCACACATGATTGTATTTATTTATGTTAAAAAAAATAAAAAACATTTTTTTTTTTTTTTTAAATACAAAGGGGGAATATTCCTGGTAATTACGGGAAAACCGGGAATTTTGGAAGAGGGAAAACATGTTTTGCGTTTGATATGTGGGAAGAGCAGTGTGGGTGGGTGGTTGAAATGTTGTAATCGTGTTAAAAATGTGAACAATTTTGAGAAATGTTTACATTCATTTAAATGGGAATATTGGGGAAAAACGGGAATTTAAAAACATATAGATAATACCACAAATGTCGTAGGTGACATGAATGGGTTGGTTTTGGAAATTTTCCAAACGGTTGAAAAATGTTGACGTAGTAATAGTTTGAATTTTAAATTTGTATTTCGGAATTCCTGGAATTTCAGGAAAACCGGGAATTTGTAAAAAAAACAAAAAAACAACAACTTTGTTTTCCCAATTAAGAAGAATGTTTTGAAGGTGGAGCGGTCAAAAATGGTTGAAAAATATGGACTGTGAAAACTTTCCAGGAAGAGGTAAAATAGGGCTTTGAAAATCCGGGAATTCCTGGAATTTTTTTGAACTTGGAAAATGTTGAGTTTGATTGTCCAAGGTGAGTAGAGTGTGTGGATGTTGGAACAGTTCGAATCTGTTGAGAAGTGTGTAATATGGAGAGGTTGGTATATTGCCTGTTCATTTTCAATTGGGGGGAATTCCTGCTAATTCCGGGAAAACAGGGAATGTTGGGAAAGGGAAAACATGTTTTGCGTTTGATATATTGGAAAGAACAGTGTGGGTGGATGGTTGAAATGTTGTAATCGTGTAAACAATTTGAACAATTTTGACAAATGTTTTCATTCATTTAAATGGGAATATTGGGAAAAACGGGGATTTTTGAAAATAAATAATACCACAATTGTCGTAGGTGACATGAATGGCTTGGTTTTGGGATTTTTCCAAACGGTGGGAAAATGTTGACATAGTAACAGTTCGAATTTTAATTGGTATTTCGGAATTCCTGGAATTTCGGTAAAATAGAGAATTTGTACGAAAAAAAAAAGTTTTGTTTTCCCAATTAAGAAGAATGTTTTGAAGGTGAAATGGTTAAAAAGGGTTGAAAAATGTGGACTGTGAAAACTTTCCAGGAAAGGGTAAAATAGGGATTTGGAAATCCAGGAATTCCTCGATTTTTTTTTTAACTTGGAAAATGTTTGATTGTCCAAGGTGAGTGGAGTGTGTGGATGTTGGAACGGTTCGAATCGGTTGAGAAATGTGGTATCTGGAGAGGTTGGTATATTGCCCGTTCATTTTCAATGGGGGGGAATTCATGCTAATTCCGGGAAAACAGGGAATTTTGGGAAAGGGAAAACATGTTTTGCGTTTGATATATGGGAAGAGCAGTGTGGGTGGATGGTTGAAATGTTGTAATAGTGTTAAAAATGTGAACAATTTTGAGAAATGTTTTCATTAATTTAAATGGGAATATTGGGAAAAACGGGAATTTTTAAAAATATAAATAATACCACAATTGTCGTAGGTGACATGAATGGGTTGGTGTTGGAATTTTTCCAAATGGTTGAAAAATGTTGACATAGTAACAGTTTGAATTTTAACTGGTATTTCGGAATTCCTGGAATTTCTGCAAAATCGTGAATTTGTACGAAAAAAATAAAAAACCTTTTGTTGTCCCAATTAAGAATGTTAAGGTGGAATGGCCAAAAACGGTTGAAAAATGTGGACTCTGAAAATTTTCCAGGAAGAGGTAAAATAGGGCTTTGGAAATCCAGTAATGGTTGAAATGTTGTAATCGGGTTTAAAATGTGAACAATTTTGAGAAATGTTTTCATTCATTTAAATGGGAATATTGGGAAAAACGGGAATTTTTAAAAATATAAATAATACCACAATTGTCGTAGGTGACATGAATGGGTTGGTGTTGGAATTTTTCCAAATGGTTGAAAAATGTTGACATAGTAACAGTTTGAATTTTAACTGGTATTTCGGAATTCCTGGAATTTCTGTAAAATCGTGAATTTGTACGAAAAAAATTAAAAACTTTTTGTTGTCCCAATTAAGAATTTTAAGGTGGAATGGCCAAAAACGGTTGAAAAATGTGGACTCTGAAAATTTTCCAGGAAGAGGTAAAATAGGGCTTTGGAAATCCAGTAATGGTTGAAATGTTGTAATCGGGTTTAAAATGTGAACAATTTTGAGAAATGTTTTCATTCATTTAAATGGGAATATTGGGAAAAAACGGGAATTTTTGAAAATATAGATAGTACCACGATTGTCGTAGGTGATATGAATGGAAAAATTCCAACACCAACCCAGACGGTTGAAAAATGTTGACGTAGTAATAGTTTAAATTTGGGGAAAATTGGGAATTTGTATGAAAAAAATAAATAAAATGGGAATATTAGGAAAAACATTGACAGAAGGACTTCAAAAAGGGCGCCACGGAGACTGGACCAACACTTGTTTACTGTGTACTCTTGTTCAGCACACACTTCCAACTTGCCAAACAGGTTTTCACGGGCGCCTGGCAGCGAGATGGTAATGGTGTTGATCTCCGTTAACACGAGGCTCCAACGCTCCGCCGTAGGCGTGTCAGGACAGGAACACCTGTCAGGACATACGCGGAGCTCCGCCCTCCGCGGCGGCGTGGGAGCGAGGGCACGGGGGCGCTCGCAGCTGCGGGCCCCGGCCTGTCCGGGTCGTGACAAAGTCCGCTTTGTGGCGACGCTGGCGAGCTGGGGAACAAGCGCGGCATTCAGCAGGGACGCGCAGACGCGGTGGACTGCTGCTGGTGACGACGGTGGCTGCAAGTGCAGGAATTTGACTCCATGGTGGAACACTCTTGGAATGTGATTTGCTAAAATACATGACTGATTGTTAGCGCGGGTGAGGGCTAATCACCTAGCGTCCAAGCTACTGGGGAAGACGTTACTCTGCACACGTCATTAGCAGTGTCAGGATAATGACTTCCAAAAAGTAATCAATATATTCCAGAAAAAGTACCGTAAATTCTGGACTTTAAGCCGCTACGTTTTTCCTACACTTTGAACCCTGCGGCTTATTAGACGCAGCAGCTAATTTATGGATTTTTCTTCGTTGACAGCCATAATAAAACAGTTTAAAAAAGAAAGAAACAAACAAAAACAGAGAGTGTGTTTTGTTTGCGCTACGGCGCCTTCTTCTGGACGAGTTCGCTCACTGCAGGTGCTGCAATATCCTTCCATCTAATGCTTTCAACAACCGGAAGTGGAGTGCCGTTCTGTCCATAGCGTTTCTACTCGTATGGATTCTTCATTCATCACTCCAAGCAACGTTTGTAAGTTTTACAACATAACTAAAACAATTCTTACACACTAAACCGTCCCAAGTGTGACATCAGTAGGATAGTTTTCATGCATATTTGTACATGCTGTCGTAATGTAATCAAGCTAGCATCGTTAGCATTAGCTAATATGCAAACACATCTACGAGTGTCTGTGTTAGTATTATTAACTTACCGTATTTTTCGGACTATAAGTCGCAGTTTTTTTCATAGTTTGGCCGGGGGTGCGATTTATACTCAGGAGCGACTTATGTGTGAAATTATTAACACATTACCGTAAAATATCAAATAATATTATTTAGCTTATTCACGTAAGAGACTAGACGTATAAGATTTCATGGGATTTAGCGATTAGGAGTGACATATTGTTTGGTAAACGTATAGCATGTTCTATATGTTATAGTTATTTGAATGACTCTTACCATAATATGTTACGTTAACATACCAGGCACGTTCTCAGTTGGTTATTTATGCATCATATAACGTACACTTATTCAGCCTGTTGTTCACTATTCTTTATTTATTTTAAATTGCCTTTCAAATGTCTATTCTTGGTGTTGGATTTTATCAAATAAATTTCCCCAAAAAATGCGACAGTGCGACTTATATATATATATATGTTTTTTTCCTTCTTTATTATGCATTTTCGGCCGGTGCGACTTATACTCCGGAGCGACTTATACTCCGAAAAATAGGGTACTATGGCATTCTTTTTATATTGTTTCAGTTTCACAAATTCCTCAGTAAATTCACCAAAACGTCGTTTAGCTGATTGGAAACCTTGCTTCCGCAGCTAGTGGGCCCAGGACGATGACTTCGGTTTTGTTTGATCATCCGTTTTACTGCCGCGTTACAGACACTGGTTGGAAACAATTAAGGTAAAGATAATAGTATAATAAATATTTATAAAATATTTCTGTGTAAATAACTCATTTAACAACGTATATATCTCTGGCTTATATTCCGGTACGGCTAAGATATGAAAAAAAAATTATTATTCTAATATTTAGTGGGTGCGACATTTATACGGTGTGCTTTATGGTCCAGAAAATGTGGTAAATAATTACTAAGAGAATCCTTCTTTATTAATAACTACTAGTGAATGTAATCAATGTAGTGTATGCAGTTAAGTGATGTTTCATGAGAGAAGAGTGCGTGATTAGCTGCACGATTAATTGAGATTGACGTTTTAATTAGTGCGATAACATAACCGCAAGAGGCCTAACGTTTTTAGGGGTTTTTTCCGCCATCACCGGCATTTGAGTGACAGACATGTCGTCCGATCACAATTGTTGAACCTTACGTTTGTTCGCCTCTCGCTTCAATCACGGAGAAAGAGGTCTCAATCTGTGCTCTGCCGATCGATTTACACACACAAGAAGCACAGACAGAGAGCCTGGCGACAAAAATTCGGGGGAAGAAAATAAGATTACAAAAGCCAAATGCCACGTTGTGGTAATATTTCAGCTTCAAATCAGATTGGCAATACGAGCCCATCAACATGTACGAACGAGCAAGAATGCCGTGAATGACAACAGCAGCAAAAAAAGGCAACTCAACCTTGTTTTTCCAACTAGGAAAAAGAAGCACTTTTAGATGTTCAATTTTTATTTAGGTCAAATTTTGTATTTGTATGTATTAAACACAAAAATCACAAATCGAATCGCAATTTTGGAGAGAAAAATTAGGTTTTCAAGGTCTGGCTTGTCTTGGGCACTTGCCAGCCCCGCCGGCTGCTAGTCAAAGAAGGAGTGCACCGTGTTTGTTTGGACATATCAACATAGCACACACACACAAGCCACGTCCCTTTTTTCATGTGCCACTCGTCTGCGGGACGAGCGTTACGAGGTGTGTCACGTTGTTTAGTTCCCCTTTCTGGCCGGAATGTTTGCATAAAAAGGTGTTCCTCCTGGGTCGCCCAGATTGTTCAAACGTCTCACGCGAAACGACGCTTACGCAAAAGAGCAAGCGAGCACGTGCTCTCTGACACAACGGTTCATGCACTAATTCTTTCATTATCTAATAAGCTCCTACAGAAAGTGCTGTATTGAAAATGTACAATGTTTATTAAATGTTGTTTCCCATTTGTTTATTATACTTGATACACTGTAGTTGAACTACTACTTTTGGTGCTATTTTATTGAATTTGCAATATTTGTGTGTCTTTACTGGGGCTGTGAATCTTTGGGCACCACATGATTCAATTATTGGGGGTAACGATACGATTCAGAATCGATTCTCTATTAAAACGTTTGACTTATTTAATAACATTGGGTGCCAGTTCTATGATTAACTACATTCCTCCATAAAATAGATAAACAACTAAGATCAATTTCTATATTACTCAAAAGAAAACTGGTTTTGTTTAATAAAATTCTACCCAAACATTTAATAAAATCAAAAACAAAAAAGGAAACAAGAGAAGTATCCAACACTTCTCTTTTCTAAAGTAAATCTGTACAGAAAATATGATCATCTACATCAACAATATGATTTTTCTGAGTGGTTCGGCAGGACAGATTTAAAAAAACAAACAAAAAAAAAGATTTTTTATTCTATTATATTTTTTATCTATTAGGAATCGTTAGAAATAGGAATTGCGATGCATCCACTTTTTTTTTTTTTTCTGAAACCCCTAATTTGTATTGTGAAGCAAAAATGGCTATACTGTAAAGAGTTATAAAATGACTCTTTATATTATAGACATATCTTGTTTAATTTTACCATTACAGAATTTGTATATTTTTGAAACTATTTTGTTGTTTTTATTAGCTTATTTAGTGACAATAAAAACAATTCAAATACATAAATAAGACAAGTGGTAAAAAAAAAAATTTTAAAAAAAGGATCAATAAAATGTAAAATATATAAGCAAACAAATAAACATGAAACATGTGAAATAAAAGGTGAAAGTGAGAATTGGTAACGTCCTTTCGATACGAAAATTTAAAGTGTTTATCAGGATTGTTCTTCCTTGTAAACACTTAGCTTATTTAGTGACAATAAAAACAATTCAAATACATAAATAAGACAAGTGGTAAAAAAAATAAAAAATAAATTAAAAAAAGGATCAATAAAATGTAAAATATATAAGCAAACAAATAAACATGAAACATGTCAAATAAAAGGTGAAAGTGAGAATTGGTAACGTCCTTTCGATACGAAAATTTAAAGTGTTTATCAGGATTGTTCTTCCTTGTAAACACTTTGAGTTTGAACACTTTCTTAAAGTGGATCATATTAGTACTTTGTTTATTAATCCATTCCATAATTTAATTCCACATACTGACATACTAAATGTTTTAAGTGTTGTACGTGCATAGAAAGGTTTTAAAAAAGGTTTTTCTCCTAGGTTATATCCCAGCAGACACAATACATTAAAACAGCGTTGAGAACTTGTTGAATTAGGTCCTGACGTTGAGCAACTCAAACATAACGCTTTTTGACGATGTTTAATCAATGTCAGGTTGTGACGTTGATTAGACCATGGAATTTTGGTCATTTTCCCAACCAATATCCTACAACACAATTACAACGTTGAAACAACATGCTTTTTGACGACGTTTATTCAATGTTGGGTTCTGACGTCGATTTGACCATTGAAATTTGGTCACTTTCCAACTAATATTCTACAACTCAAACTAACATGCTTTTTGACGACATTTATTCAATGTTGGATGCTGATGTCAATTTGACCATTGAAATTTGGTCATTTCCCAACTAATATTCTACAACTCAAACTTAACGTTGAAACAACAAGCTTTTTGACGACGTTTAATCAATGTTGGGTTCTGACGTCAATTTGACCATTGAAATTTGGTTATTTCCTAACTAACGAACAGACTTCCCCATTGACCCTCATAACTGCCTTCTCTTCGGTGCAATAACCTATTCCACCAACCACCCTGTTTCATGTAGATATTCACATACATATTAATTTCACCCTCTGTATAGAGTGTACACTTGTTTTATCGCACTGTATGGAATGGCCTCAATCTCGTTACCCTGCGTAATGACAATAAAGCTGATTCTGATTCTGAATATTCTACAACTCAAATTTAACGTTGAAACAACATGCTTCTTGATGACGTTTATTCAATGTTGGGTTCTGGTGTTGATTTGATCATTGAAGTTTGGTCATTTCCCAACTAATATTCTACAACTCAAATTTAACGTTGAACAACCTGCTTCTTGATGACGTTTATTCAATGTTGGGTTCTGGTGTTGATTTGATCATTGAATTTTGGTAATTTCCCAACTAACAGCGTGGATCCAATGTTAGCCATCAACTCAATTTACAAATACAACTATTTTTGCAACGATGTTTAGAAGTCAGTTTTAGTATGTATGATCAACGTTGTATCAATGTCTTTTGCCGGCTGGGATTTCTCCTTTTGCTGAGAAGAATTGTACATTCTTGGGTAGCAGGTTATAGTTTGCTTTGTGCATAATTTTAGATGATTGCAAACACACAAAATCATTCAATTTCAATATTTTTGATTCAATAAATACATCATTGTTATGTTCTCTATATCAAACATTATGCATTATTCCAACTGATTTTTTTGGTAACAAACTTAGTGACTGAAGTGTACTTTTGTAATTATTTCCCCATTTTTCTGTGCAATAACTCAAATATTTTAACACTGCATGGCCTCTGAGTTAGTGAAAGTTAATTCTAGATTGCAAATCATGCCTCTCACCTGGATAGTAGACAATGTCAACATCCAATTTAGACCCGCAGATGGAGGAAAAAGATGAATTGTTCATATAAAGGGGAAGATATCATCATCCTAACAGTCTTTATCCCAGTGAGAGCAGACATTGTACAGTAAGTGCTTGTTTTTTTTTTTTCATGTTTGTATATCTTGTTTAGCACTTAGCAATACTGCTACATGATGCTTAATCTTTCAGTAAAGCTGCATCTGTTCAGCACACAGCTTCTAAAACTTGTACATCTAAGGAGGATCCTTATACTCAGGATCAGAAATAGAAGTTTCTTGATCATCATGTTTCCCAAAGTAGTATTTGTTGTCTCTCATCAAGTCGGCCATGATTAGTAGTGTTGTTGAAGAAAAAATCGAAAATTGTGATGCGTCTGTGAAGTTAATACGCCGCCGTATGCTTAAAATGATCAAAATATGTAAATATTACATGTTATTATGAATGTTACTACATTACATATACACTTACAGCATGTATATAAAACATTGATGTTTTTGTATATTTTTAGAACACTTTATAAAACAACTTCCAATTAGCTCCATTGTGAGCTGACTCTTGCTAGTGTTTATTCACGATTTAGAATGCATAAAAAAGGAAAAAACATGGATCATCATGTTTCCCAAAGTAGTATTTGTTGTCTCTCATCAAGTCTGCCATGATTAGTAGTGTTGTTGTTGAAGAAAAAATCGAACATTTTGATGAGTCTGTGAAGTTAATACGCCGCCGTATGCTTAAAATGATCAAAATATGTAAATATTACATGTTATTATGAATGTTACTACATTACATATACACTTACAGCATGCATATAAAACATTGATGGATGTTTTTGTATGTTTTTAGAACACTTTATAAAACAACTTCCAATTAGCTCCATTGTGAGCTGACTCTCGCTAGTGTTTATTCACGATTTAGAATATATATAAAAGAAAAAAAGTGGGTTTTTTTACCTGTCATGATTAGTAGTGTTGTTGTTAATGAAGGAAAAAGTGATAGTTGTGATGAGTCTGCGAAATTAATACGCCGCCGTATGCTTATAATTATCAAAATATGTAAATATTACATGTTATTATGAATGTTACTACATTACATATATACTTACAGCATGTATATAAAACACTGATGGATGTTTTTGTATGTTTTTAGAACACTTTATAAAACAACTTCCAATTAGCTCCTTTGTGAGCTGACTCTTGCTAGTGTTTATTCACGATTTAGGATGCATAAAAAAGGAAAAACGTGGATCATCATGTTTCCCACAGTAGTATTTGTTGTCTCTCATCAAGTCTGCCATGATTAGTAGTGTTGTTGAAGAAAAAAATCGAAAATCGTGATGCGACTGTGAAGTTAATACGCCGCCGTATGCTTAAAATGATCAAAATATGTAAATATTACATGTTATTATGAATGTTACTACATTACATATACACTTGCAGCATGTATACAAAACATTGATGGATGTTTTTGTATGTTTTTAGAACACGTTATAAAAAAACTTCCAATTAGCTCCATTGTGAGCTGACTCTTGCTAGTGTTTATTCACGATTTAGAATGCATAAAAAAGGAAAAACGTGGGGTTTTTTACCGGTCATGATTAGTAGTGTTGTTAATGATGGAAAAAGTGATCGTTGTGATGAGTCTGCGAAATTAATACGCCGCCGTATGCTTAAAATGATCAAAATATGTAAATATTACATGTTGTTATGAATGTTACTACATTACATATACACTTACAGCATGCACACACACATTGATGTGTGTTTTTGCATGTTTTTAGAACACTTTATAAAACAACTTCCAATTAGCTCCATTGTGAGCTGACTCTTGCTAGTGCTTATTTACGATTTAGAATGCATAAAAAAGGAAAAACGTGGGGTTTTTATTACGTGCCATGATTAGTAGTGTTGTTGTTGTTGACGGAAAAAGTGATCGTTGTGATGAGTCTGCGAAATTAATACGCCGCCGTATGCTTAAAAAATGATCAAAATATATAAAAATTACATATACACTTACAGCATGTATATAAAAACATTGATGGATGTTTTGTATGTTTTTAGAACACTTTATAAAACAACTTCCAAATAGCTCCATTGTGAGCTGACTCTCGCTAGTGTTTATTCACGATTTAGAATGCATAAAAAAGGAAAAACGTGTTGTTTTTTACCTGTCATGATTAGTAGTGTTGTTAATGAAGGAAAAAGTGATCGTTGTGATGAGTCTGCGAAATTAATACGCCGCCGTATGCTTAAAATTATCAAAATATGTAAATATTACATATTATTAATGTTACTACATTACACATACACTTGCAGCATGTATATAAAACATTGATGGATGTTTTTGTATGTTTTTAGAACACTTTATAAAACAACTTCCAATTAGCTCCATTGTGAGCTGACTCTCGCTAGTGTTTATTCACGATTTAGAATGCATAAAAAAGGAAAAACTTGTTTTTTTACCTGTCATTATTAGTAGTATTGTTAATGATGGAAAAAGTGATCGTTGTGATGAGTCTGCGAAATTAATACGCCGCCGTATGCTTAAAATGATTAAAATATGTAAATATTACATGTTGTTATGAATGTTACTACATTACATATATACTTACAGCATGCATACAAAACATTGTGTGTTTTTGCATGTTTTTAGAACATTTTATAAAACAACTTCCAATTAGCTCCATTGTGAGCTGACTCTTGCTAGTGTTTATTCACGACTTAGAATGCATACAAAAGGAAAAACTTGTTTTTTTTTACGTGCCATGATTAGTAGTGTTGTTGTTGACGGAAAAAGTGATCGTTGTGATGAGTCTGCGAAATTAATACGCCGCCGTATGCTTAAAATGATAAAAAATATATAAATATTACATATACACTTACAGCATGTATATAAAAACATTGATGGATGTTTTTGTATGTTTTCACAACACTTTATAAAACAACTTCCAATTAGCTCCATTGTGAGCTGACTCTCGCTAGTGTTTATTCACGATTTAGAATGCATAAAAAAGGAAAAACTTGTTTTTTTACCTGTCATTATTAGTAGTATTGTTAATGATGGAAAAAGTGATCGTTGTGATGAGTCTGCGTAATTAACACGCCGCCGTATGTTTAAAATGATTAAAATATGTAAATATTACATGTTGTTATGAATGTTACTACATTACATATATACTTACAGCATGCATACAAAACATTGTGTGTTTTTGCATGTTTTTAGAACATTTTATAAAACAACTTCCAATTAGCTCCATTGTGAGCTGACTCTTGCTAGTGTTTATTCACGATTTAGAATGCATAAAAGGAAAAACGTGTTTTTTTTTTTTACGTGCCATGATTAGTAGTGTTGTTGTTGACGGAAAAAGTGATCGTTGTGATGAGTCTGCGAAATTAATATGCCGCCATATGCTTAAAATGATAAAAATATATAAATATTACATATACACTTACAGCATGTATATAAAAACATTGATGGATGTTTTTGTATGTTTTCACAACACTTTATAAAACAACTTCCAATTAGCTCCATTGTGAGCTGACTCTTGCTAGTGTTTATTCACGATTTAGAATGCATAAAAAAGGAAAAACGTGGGTTTTTTTACCGGTCATGATTAGTAGTGTTGTTAATGATGGAAAAAGTGATCGTTATGATGAGTCTGCGAAATTAATACGCCGCCGTATGCTTAAAATGATTAAAATATGTAAATATGACATGTTGTTATGAATGTTACTACATTACATATATACTTACAGCATGCATACAAAACATTGTGTGTTTTTGCATGTTTTTAGAACATTTTATAAAACAACTTCCAATTAGCTCCATTGTGAGCTGACTCTTGCTAGTGTTTATTCACGATTTAGAATGCATAAAAAAGGAAAAACTTGGGGGTTTTTTTTACGTGCCATGATTAGTAGTGTTGTTGTTGACGGAAAAAGTGATCGTTGTTATGAGTCTGCGGAATTAATACGCCGCCATATGCTTAAAATGATAAAAATATATAAATATTACATATACACTTACAGCATGCATACAAACATTGATGTGTGTTTTTGCATGTTTTTAGAACACTTTATAAAACAACTTCCAATTAGCTCCATTGTGAGCTGACCCTTGCTAGTGCTTATTTACGATTTAGAATGCATAAAAAAGGAAAAACTTGGGTTTTTTATTACGTGCCATGATTAGTAGTGTTGTTTTTGTTGACGGGAAAAGTGATCGTTGTGATGAGTCTGCGGAATTAATACGCCGCCGTATGTTTAAAATGATCAAAATATATAAATATTACATATACACTTACAGCATGTATATAAAAACATTGATGGATGTTTTTGTAGGTTCTTAGAACACTTTATAAAACAACTTCCAATTAGCTCCATTGTGAGCTGACTCTTGCTAGTGTTTATTCACGATTTAGAATGCATAAAAAAGGAAAAACGTGTTTTTTTTTTAATGTGCAATGATTAGTAGTGTTGTTGTTGTCGGAAAAAGTGATCGTTGTGATGAGTCTGCGAAATTAATACGCCGCCGTATGCTTAAAATGATCAAAATATGTAAATATTACATGTTGTTATGAATGTTACTACATTACATATACACTTACAGCATGCATACAAACATTGATGTGTGTTTTTGCATGTTTTTAGAACACTTTATAAAACAACTTCCAATTAGCTCCATTGTGAGATGACTCTTGCTAGTGCTTATTTACGATTTAGAATGCATAAAAAAGGAAAAACGTGGGGTTTTTATTACGTGCCATGATTAGTAGTGTTGTTTTTGTTGACGGAAAAAGTGATCGTTGTGATGAGTCTGCGAAATTAATACGCGGCCGTATGCTTAAAAAATGATCAAAATATATAAAAATTACATATACACTTACAGCATGTATATAAAAACATTGATGGATGTTTTTGTATGTTTTTAGAACACTTTATAAAACAACTTCCAATTAGCTCCATTGTGAGCTGACTCTCGCTAGTGTTTATTCACGATTTAGAATGCATAAAAAAGGAAAAACGTGTTGTTTTTTACCTGTCATGATTAGTAGTGTTGTTAATGAAGGAAAAAGTGATCGTTGTGATAAGTCTGCGAAATTAATACGCCGCCGTATGCTTAAAATGATCAAAATATGTAAATATTACATGTTGTGAATTTTACTACATTACATATACACTTACAGCATGTATATAAAACATTGATGGATGTTTTTGTATGTTTTTAGAACACTTTATAAAACAACTTCCAATTAGCTCCATAGTGAGCTGACTCACGCTAGTGTTTATTCACGATTTAGAATGCATAAAAAAGGAAAAACTTGTTTTTTTACCTGTCATTATTAGTAGTATTGTTAATGATGGAAAAAGTGATCGTTGTGATGAGTCTGCGAAATTAATACGCCGCCGTATGCTTAAAATGATTAAAATATGTAAATATTACATGTTATGAATGTTACTACATTACATATCTACTTACAGCATGCATACAAAACATTGTGTGTTTTTGCATGTTTTTAGATCATTTTATAAAACAACTTCCAATTAGCTCCATTGTGAGCTGACTCTTGCTAGTGTTTATTCACGATTTAGAATGCATAAAAAAGGAAAAACGTGGTTTGTTTTTTTACGTGCCATGATTAGTAGTGTTGTTGTTGACGGAAAAAGTGATCGTTGTGATGAGTCTGCGAAATTAATACGCCGCCGTATGCTTAAAATGATAAAAATATATAAATATTACATATACACTTACAGCATGTATATAAAAACATTGATGGATGTTTTTGTATGTTTTCACAACACTTTATAAAACAACTTCCAATTAGCTCCATTGTGAGCTGACTCTTGCTAGTGTTTATTCACGATTTAGAATGCATAAAAAAGGAAAAACGTGTTTTTTTTTAATGTGCAATGATTAGTAGTGTTGTTGTTGTTGACGGAAAAAGTGATCGTTGTGATGAGTCTGCGGAATTAATACGCCGCCGTATGCTTAAAATGATCAAAATATGTAAATATTACATGTTATGAATGTTACTACATTACATATACACTTACAGCATGCATACAAACATTGATGGATGTTTTTGTATGTTCTTAGAACACTTTATAAAACAACTTCCAATTAGCTCCATTGTGAGCTGACTCTTGCTAGTGTTTATTCACGATTTAGAATGCATAAAAAAGGAAAAACGTGGTTTTTTTTTAATGTGCAATGATTAGTAGTGTTGTTGAAGGAAAAAATGATCTGCGAAATTAATACGATGATGATCTAAATATGTAAATATTACGTTGTTACTACTTTTGCTAGTATTTATTTACGATTTAGAATGCATAAAAAAGAAAAACATGTGTTCTTGTTTTACATAAGGATTGTGAATGCTTGGTGAAATAAAATTTAAAAAAGTGCAGTTCTCTTTAAAAAAAAAATAAATTTGTTGATGTTTTTACATTTGTAAGAAAGAAGCACATGACTTGTGTTTGTTTACACTGAGAATGTAAAAGTCATGTAAAACTAATGTGTTTTGATTAATCACTAAGTGATTAATGCGGGCAGCTGTGGGATATGAGTCCACACTCTCCTCCCCAAAAGTGACCGTGGGGTTTTTAAACAGCGTGGAAAAAAGAAGAAAAAAAATTAAACTGAGAAGAAGAAAAAAAAGATACATTTTGACGTTTTAGACAGGATTTTCAGTCAAACAGCATGGTAGTCACACGGAGACCATTTAAGTGGCGGTTCCTCGAAGCACACGCGTGTTTCTTTACCACTTCCTCGCTACACTTGTCAAGAAGTTGCCCCTCTAGGTCCACGACAAAAGTACACATAAAAAAGGAGGATCATTTAAGATAAACTAAAATCATTTTGTCATTTGTCCTCGCACGCGCCTTTCGACACGAGACTTCCAGGTTCACTCACCGCGGCTGTCGGCCATCACCTCCTGCGTTAATTAAAAACAAAAGCAGTTCTTTCCGTCTTTTATCCTCCTCTTTCCTCCGCTTTCCGCGATGTTGGTGAAGTCCGTCCTCCACTCTTCTGCTACTACTCCGTGTGGCGTCGTGCTCCCCCCACCAAGCTCCACTCGGTCAGCCAATGGGGAAGCGCGCTGGCCACCCACGTGACCGCCAGGACCAGCCGCGGTCGCGGCGGCGACAACACGGGAGCCACGTGCGCGCCCCCGTCACAACAACAGAGCGCGGAGTGCGCGCGCGCCCTCATGGAATTCCTGGAGTGCTGCTGGGACTTGTCCTTCGGAATGCCGGACATGACGTCACCACAAATAACGGTCAACTTGTTATGTAACAACAGTATGACAGCCATACCGCCATAAGAGTCCCAAGTTGTTGGCACATTATCCATCCATCCATTTTCTACCGGGTCGCGGGGGGGGGGGGGGGGGGGGGGGGGCGGAAGGCGGGGTACACCCTGGACAAGTCGCCACCTCATGGCAGGGCCAACACACATAGACAGACACACTCACATTCACACACTAGGGCCAATTTAATGTTGCCAATCAACCTTCCATCCATCCATTTCCTACCGCTTGTCCCTTTTGGGGTCGCTGGAGCCTATCTCAGCTGCATTCGGGCGGAAGGCGGCGTACACCCTGGACAAGTCGCCACCTCATGGCAGGGCCAACACAGATAGACAGTCACACTCACATTCACACACTAGGGCCAATTTAATGTTGCCAATCAACCTTCCATCCATCCATTTTCTACCGCTTGTCCCTTTTGGGGTCGCTGGAGCCTATCTCAGCTGCATTCGGGCGGAAGGCGGGGTACACCCTGGACAAGTCGCCACCTCATGGCAGGGCCAACACAGATAGACAGTCACACTCACATTCACACACTAGGGCCAATTTAATGTTGCCAATCAACCTTCCATCCATCCATTTTCTACCGCTTGTCCCTTTTGGGGTCGCTGGAGCCTATCTCAGCTGCATTCGGGCGGAAGGCGGTGTACACCCTGGACAAGTCGCCACCTCATGGCAGGGCCAACACACATAGACAGTCACACTCACATTCACACACTAGGGCCAATTTAATGTTGCCAATCAACCTTCCATCCATCCATTTTCTACCGCTTGTCCCTTTTGGGGCCGCTGGAGCCTATCTCAGCTGCATTCGGGCGGAAGGCGGGGTACACCCTGGACAAGTCGCCACCTCATGGCAGGGCCAACACAGATAGACAGTCACACTCACATTCACACACTAGGGCCAATTTAATGTTGCCAATCAACCTTCCATCCATCCATTTTCTACCGCTTGTCCCTTTCGGGGTCGCTGGAGCCTATCTCAGCTGCATTCGGGCGGAAGGCGGGGTTCACCCTGGACAAGTCCCCACCTCATTGCAGGGCCAACACAGATAGACAGACAACATTCTCTTATTATTATAATCAAATGACAGCAGTCATTTCCATTTCTAATATAAGTATTTAGGCCCACTTACAATGACAATAACAAAAAATATTGTTTTTCATGAACTGTGTACTTGTATTGTTGGTCTGGGTGGAGGTCCTGCTTTGGAAATAATGTGTACCCTTTTCAGACATTGCATTTAGTTCCCATTAAATCATCCACATGTTGCACAATGAGATGTAAGCAGGGGATCATGTGTACATTCCTGCAACTTCCTGTTTGTAAAAAATATATTTTTATTAGTATCTATTCAATATACTAACAGCATTTCATGATTAATATTTATAAATTAAGATTCCTAATAAATGACACTAGAATAAGCACACATTTGATTGGTAAATCATAGCGTAACAACCTGGAATGACACTTTATGTGTGGTGTTGCAGTTGTCCGACTTTTTGTGTGGCTGTAAACGCATCACTGGCTAAGTGCCATATGTGCATGTGTTGGCGCAAGTGAGAAAGAGCGAGCGTCTGCTGTTGATATAACAAAGTTGCTTTTGGCCTGGTTTGTACTGCAGAAAATGACCACTTTTGCTAGACATAATTTTTTTTTACTAATGTTTTGGTGATGTGTTTATGGCCGACAATAAAGAGTTTTGCTCAGTAAAGTGATCGATGGAATTCATGCCCTCAAAGCATCTCGACAGACGTTACAATACTTGAACAATGAACCACGAAAACGGTTTTCTCTGTCGTGCCCGTGTGTCGAAAATTGTGATTGCGCTTATTTTTTTATTTGATTTTGTGCACAGCATAGATTTGCAGTGCGCAATTGCACAAGCGCGCACCTTAGAGGGAACGTTGGTGGTAGGCCACGTAAACTGACAGAGAGGGGTCAGCGGATGCTGAAGCGCATAGTGCAAAGACTTTCCGCACAGTCAGTTGCTACAGAGCTCCGATCTTCATGTGACCTTCCAATTAGCCCACGTACAGTGCGCAGAGAGCTTCATAGAATGGGTTTCCATGGCCGAGCAGCTGAATCTAAGCCATACATCACCAAGTCCAATGCAAAGCGTCGGATGCAGTGGAGACGCCTTCTTTGGAGTGATGAATCACACTTTTCCATCTGGCAATCTGATGGACGAGTCTGGGTTCGGAGGCTGCCAGGAGAACAGTACATTTCAGACTGCATTGTGCCGAGTGTGAAATTTGGTGGAGGAGGAATTATGATGTGGGGTTGTTTTTCCAGGAGTTGGGCTTGGCCCCTTAGTTCGAGTGAAAGGAACTTTGAATGCTCCAGGATACCAAAACATTTTGGACAATTCCATGGGATGGCACTTCAAGTTCATATGTGAGTCAAGGCAGGTGGCCAAATACTTTTGGCAATATAGTGTATGTTTCTTTCTTTCTTTCTTTCAAAAAAGTCAGCTGATGAATCGCTCTAAAAAAACCCAAATTATTTCACCAAGTGGGGCTTCTGTTTCTGGGTTAATGCTAACAACACGGCAGCTAACCTTGACAGTGGCCTAGTGGTTAGAGTGTCCACCCTGAGATCGGTAGGTTGTCAGTTCAAACCCCGGCCGGGTCATACCAAAGACTATAAAAATGGGAGCACCTGCTTGGCACTCAGCATCAAGGGTTGGAATTGGGGGTTAAATCACCAAAAATGATTCCCGGGCGCGGCACCGCTGCTGCCCACTGCTCCCCTCACCTCCCAGGGGGTGAACAAGGGGATGGGTCAAATGCAGAGGACAGGACTGGACTCTCACACTTTTACCTAGATCCACTCGACGTCCATTGCACCGGTTGCCCATGGGGGGGTCCCCACATCTGCGGTCCCCTCCAAGGTTTCTCATTGTAGCCCATTGGGTTGAGTTTTTCCTCGCCCTGATGTGGGATCTGAGCCGAAGATGTCGTTGTGGCTTGTGCAGCCCTTTGAGACACTCGTGATTTAGGGCTATATAAATAAACTTTGATTGATTGATCGATTGATTAAAGGGGAACTGCACTATTTGTATTCCTTTTGTTAAGACAAAAACACACATGTTTTTTTCTGTATGCATTCTAAATGTGCATAAATGCAAGCAAAAGTCAGCTAAATTTAGCTGATGAATCGCTCTAAAAAACAAATAATTTCACCAAGTGGGACTTTTGTTTCCGGGTTAATGCTAACAACACGGCAGCTAATCTTGGCCACGATGATCAAGTTGACTAACTTTTGATTTTTGATCTCATCATTTCGACCTTTATTTATTTTTTAACCTTTTATCTCGTAATCTCGAGTTTGTTCATCATAATCATGATTTTTATGTCATGTTTTTGACTTTTTATCTCTTTATTTCGACCTTTTATCTAATTTATTTTCCTTTTATCTCATAATTTCCGCTTTGTGCATCAAAATCATGATTGTCATGTTTTTGACTTTTTATCTCATAATTTTGACTTTTTATCCAATAATTATGGCTTTTAATTTCATGATTTAACATTTTATCTCATAATTTTGACTTTTTGTCTCATAATTATGATTTCACTTTTTAGCAAATAATTATGGCTTTTCATCTAATTATTTCAACCTTTTATCTCATTTCTTTACCTTTTGTCTCAATCATGATTTTTATGTCATGGTTTTGACATATTACTTTTGAATGCGATTCATCTTCAACTCCTGCCTCATCACTAACACATCCAAATGTCAGTGAGCGTTTGAGTGACGTGTGTGAATGACAAAGTGGGACAGGCACTGCTAACAGCGTGCAATGCTAACATAAAATGCTAACAACACAGCATGCCGAGAACAGGCAATGGTAACAACACGCAATGTTAACAATGTGGAATGCTAAAAACACGCAATGCAAAAGATTTTTTCAAAGAACTATAAAATGCAATTTCAGTAGAAATTAAGTGTGATTACTAAAGAGCCAACGCTGAACTAAAATGCTAACAATTAGCACGCTGGCCAGATAGTGTTAAATAAACAAAAGATATGCATAAAATGCCATCCATCCATCCATCCATTTTCTACCGCTTATTCCCTTTTGGGGTCGCGGGGGGCGCTGGAGCCTATCTCAGCTACAATCGGGCGGAAGGCGGGGTACACCCTGGACAAGTCGCCACCTCATCGCAGGGCCAACACAGATAGACAGACAACATTCACACTCACATTCACACACTAGGGCCAATTTAGTGTTGCCAATCAACCTATCCCCAGGATAAAAAATCTAGCATGCTAATAATGCTAAGAATAGCATACTTACAGTTAGCATTAGTGAAAATATATGACACTGAGATGTATACATGCTATATTAGCTTAAAATGTTAAAAGGCTAACTGTAACGTTTGTCAAGTGACAAAACATATTACTCTGAAGTACGCATCTGAAAAATTGGTTTAAAATGTAAGCATGCTAACGTTAGCATGCATCAAGTACCAAAATATGTGTACTCCTAAAAAATTTGCTGAAAAAAAGCTAGCAGGCTAACAGGTACGAAATACTTGACGCCGAGGTGTATACCTGCAAAATTTGCGAAAAAGCTTGTATGCTAATATTAGAATGCTTAAGATTGTTCCGTTGAAAAAAATACCTAGAGGCCGCAAAAAGACCCCCTGGGCCGCACTTTGGAGACCCCTGCTTTAAAAGCATATAACTACAATTTTGGTAGTTTTCACCTTCAAAAACAGTACAATATGATTTTTTTTTTTTTTAAAGAACTAGAAAATGCAATTTCCGGCAAAATTTTATGTGAATATCGAAGAGCCAAGGCCGACCTAAAATGTTAACAGTTAGCTGTCTGGCCAGCGTAGCCTAACAAAAAAATATAAGCAAAATTAGCTAAAGAGAGCTAGCTTGATAACAGTCAATCAATCAATCAGAGTTTATTTATATAGCCCTGAATCACAAGTGTCTCAAAGGGCTGCACAAGCCACAACGGCATCCTCGGCTCAGATCTAATGGAAACAACCTTCCCTAGTCATGGTGCCGGAAACAAGAAAATAAAAATAGAACCAACACAAAATGCCAACAGACATGGCCACACATAACAATATAACACAATTTGTGGACATTATTTAAAAAAACAAAACAAAACAAAAAACGCGTCAACAAACCATTAAAAACCACCCATTTAAGCTATGCATGATGGGAAAAATGCAAAACACTCTCCACACTTATCCATGTTTGGTGCAATGTAGGAGTCCAACTTTCAAATACTCTTATATACAACTATATTGATTATTATTTATATATCATTATATTAATATAATATATATTAATATAAATGAAAAAAGCTGACTGCCAGCATATGTATATATATATATATATATATATATATATATATATATATATATATATATATATATATATATATATATATATATATATATATATATATATATATATATATATATATATATATATATATATACATACATACACATACATATACACATATTATATATATATATATATATATATATATATATATATATATATATATATATATATATATACACACACACATATTATATATATATTCATATATATATATTCATATTCATATATATATATATATATATTCATATATATATATATATTCATATATATATATATATATTCATATATATATATATATATATATATATATATATATTCATATATATATATATATATATATATATATATATATATATATTCATATATATATATATATATATATATATATATATATATATATATATATATATATATATATATATATATATATATATATATATATATATATATATATATATATATATATATATATATATATATACATACATACAAAACCAAAAAAAAACCTAATATAAAAACAGTACTATGTTAACGTGCTAACAATAGCATGCTTTCAGTTAGCATTAGTGAAATACCAAAATATATGACACAGGGGGTCTATACCTGCTAAATAAGCTAAAATAAAAAGCTAGAACGCTAATGTTAGCATGCTAAAATGCTAACTTTAACACGCATCACAAAAAAAATATATTACTCTTGACATGTGTGTCTGAAAAAATGGTTTAAGATGCTGGCATGCTCGGATTAGCATGTATGAAGTACCAAAATATGACAGATGTACGCCTAAAAATATCTCAAAAAATAAATAAAGCTAGCATACTAATGTTAGCAGGCCAAAATATTTGACGTTAAGGTGTACACCTGCAAAGTTTGTTTGAAAAAGTTAACATAGTAGAATGCTAAGAAGTGTGCTGTAAGCCGTTAAAAAATGAGCTAGGGGCCGTAATTTGCCCACAGGGCGCACTTTGGACACCTCTGCTTCAAAAGGTTAAAAGTCCAATTTTGGTAGTTTTCACCTTCAAAATAAGTACAATATATAGATTTTTTTTTTCTCAAACAACTAGACAATGCAATTTTGTTCGAAATTTCGTGTGAATACTGAAGAGCCAAAAAAAAAAAAAAAAAAATGCTAACAGTTAGCATGCAGGCCAGACAGTGTGGAGTAATAAAAAAATCAGCAAAATGAGATTTAAAAAAAATGGCATGCTAACAATACTATGCTAACAAAAGTAAGCTTACAGTTAGCATTGGTGAAATACTAAAATATGACATTGATGTAAAATTGTTAAATTAGTCTGTTGAAAAATAAAAAAATCAGCATGCTAATGTTAGAATGCTAAAATGCTAACTGTAACGCGTCAAGTACCAAAACAAATTACTGTGACGTATGTATCTGAAAAATCGTTTTAAAAGGCTAACATGCTTACGTTAGCATACATCAAGTACGAAACTTTGACTGAAGTGTACACCTACAAAATTAGCTAAACAAAAAGTTAGCATGATAATGTTAGCATGTTAAAATGATAACTGTGACATACTTCAAGTACCAAATTAAATTACTCTGGAGGTGTGTGTCCGAAAAATTGGTTTAAAAATGATAGCATGCTAACGTTAGCATGCATTGAGTACCAAAATATGACTGAGGTGTACACATACACAGGTAGCTGAAAGAAAGCTAGCATTTTAACGTTAGCCTGCTAACAGGTACAAAATATTTGACGCTGAGGTGTATACCTGCAAAATTTGTAAAAAACAAACAAACAAAAGACTAGCAAGCTGACGATTGTGGTGCGGGCCGTTAAAAAAATTTGGTATGTAAGTCTTTTTTATTTTTTTCAACTTTTCAAGGTGGCGCTACAGAGTCAATTTTGAAATGTCGTGTTCAGTATATATCGAAATGGTCGCCGGACCAGAAGTGCTTGCAAAAACTGTTGAGATTTTGTGCATGTCAAATACCTCAAAATGTGACGGAAGTTGGAGAAAAATAATGCACGTAGCAATTAGCAACTTAGCTGCTCTGACCCTAATTGTAATAATATTAATGTCCCAAAAATCTAAATCACATTCTTCTTCATTCTATGTAATTGACAACATTGATGCTGTCACTATGTTCTGATCTAGTGGACTACGTGAGTACTTCAGGTCAAATTAATTTACTCTGAATTACTTATATGACCCAATGCAAGCAATGTTAGTCATGAAAATCCAACCAACACAAAATGTCAACAGACATGGTCACACATAACACAATCTGCTCACTGGCCTTTGTGGACATTATAAAAAATGTCCATGCACCATTAAAAATTCAAAAGGACACCCATTTAAATTGTTTACGTGTTGAAGTACCCCCCAAAAAACTGTAATTTACCCCAAATGACAAATTAGTGGTTGCTAAAAAGTGATTCAAAGTAATATTTTGATATTGACACTTCCCACCTGTGCATCAATTACTAGATTAGTTGGTATATATTTTTTTTAATTAACTTAACTTTATATTTTAAGTTTATTTTATTATTAAAACTTCTAATATTTTCCTAATTAATTAATAAGTTAGTATAATGTAATTATTTTTAAATTAACTAACTAAACTTTGTTTATATTTTAAGTTATTTTATTTTGAGGGCTTCTAATATTTTTCAAATTAATTCTTAAGTTAGTGCAATTTATTTATTTAAACTATATTTATTTTCAAGTTTATTTTATTTTGACACCTTGTAATCATGTTGCAATTAATTCATTAGTTAGTAAAAAAAACAACTAACTAAACTTTGTTTATATTTAAATTTATTTTGAAAGCTTCTAATTTTTTTAAATTTATTTCGTAAATTAGTTTTTTTTTTAAATTAACTAACAAAACGGTCTATATTTTAAATTGAATTTACTTCAAAAGCTTCTAATATTTTTCAAATTAGTTCATAAGTTAGTATATTTTTTTTAAATAACTAACAAAACTTTGTTTATATTATAAATGTATTTTAATTTGAATGCTTCTAATGTTTTTTCAAATTATTTCATAAGTTTGCTTATATTTTAAGAGCTTCCAATATTTTAGATCAGGGGTGTCTAGACTTTTTCTGCCCAGGGCCGCGTACTAAGAAGTCAAGTATGGGAGGGGCCATTTCGATAGAGAGATAAAGATATATTATCACTAATTATTAGTTTAAAATGTTTGCCTTTTTCTCTTAACATTCCGACTTTTTGCTCTTTTTTTCTTACATTTTTACTGTTTTGTTTTATCTAAAAATACACAACATGTTAAATGTTGGCAGACAGACACATTAGGACTATTTGCACAAAATATTTGTATCGGGTCGGTACCGTCGATACCAGCCTGAATCACTAATCAGAGGTGATATTGCGCCCCTCCGTGGCTGGTATTAACACACCTCTATTAATGTCATAAACTGGAAGTACTATAAAGTGCTAAAAATGCATGGAATAGTGAAATATTCACAAATCTGAAGTCCTACAAATAAAAACAAACTATAACTAGGGCTGCAATGATTAATTTGATTAGATAAAAAGCTTTAATTCATATTCTGTTGCTGTTCTTGTTGCGTGCAAACTGATAAAACGGATAAAGTCAAGATTAGAAAATATAACTATGCAAACATTTCTGCCCTGTAAAAAAAAGAGGTTATGACAAGCAGAAAAATCGATGCTTATTTACACTATTTCCCCTAAAATAAACATGAAGCGTTTTACCTGATTACTCGAACCAATTAATCGGTAGTTACTCGAGGACTAAAATACTCGATAGCTACAGCACTAAAAATCCAAATGCTTTAGAATACATTTTTCTGCAGAATGATCTCATACATGAGCGCCATGTGAATACTTGTGGCTGTGCTTTTAATATGAAAGTTTTCTACGTTTCAAACATCTTTCAGTCGCCTCCATCCATCCAGACAGTTAAAAAAAATCCCACAAACATTTTCAGGGACCCAAAAGGGACCCACACATACAAGTGTTCAAATAAGTAACCTATTATTTTACTTTCAACACTTAAATCTCTAAATCAACTTCAGATCTGTCGATTAAAAGTTTTTATTATTTTTTTCCATTGATTTCATGACATTTTTTGTCCTTGAAAATAATGTTTTTATGACAAACACACAAAATATGCAACAATTTCCCCAAAAATATTTGATGTGAAGTAATTGGAGCCGTAAATAGTTCAATAATTCAAAACACATTGATTTTGATGTATTATTATTTTTGAGCAATGACAGTTAAAAAAAAAAATCCCACAAAAAATTTCAGAGACCCAAGAGTCACACTCATTAAAGTGTTAAAAATAAGTAACACTTTTTTTTTTTTTTTACTTTCAACACTAAAATCTTGAAATCAACTTCAGATCTGTTGTTTAAAGGTTTTTTTAAAATTATTTTTCAACTATTTCATGTTTTTTTTGTCACAGAAAACGTTTTAATAGCAAACACAATATATGAAATAATTTCCCCAAAAATATTTCAATGTGGAATATTTGGTGTGAAGTAATTGGAGCCTTAAATAGGTCAATAATTCATAACATTTGATTTTTGATTTATTATTTTTGAACAAAAATTTTAAAAAAAATCTCACAAAAATTCTCAGGGTCCCACTCATTAAAGTGTTAAAAATACACATCCCATTTATTATTTATTTTATTTTATAATCTGTCGATTATAAGTTTTTATAATTTTTCATTGACATGTGTTTTTTATGGCCCTTTTTTGTCATAGAAAACATTGTTTTAATGGCAAACACACAAAATATGCAATTCATCCATCCATCCATTTTCTACCGCTTATTCCCTTCGGGGTCGCGGGGGGCGCTGGAGCCTATCTCCGCTGCAATCGGGCGGAATATTTTCCCCAAAACATTTCAAAGTGGAATAGTTAATGTGAAGTAATTGGAGCCTTAAATAGGTCAAGAATTCATGACATTGATTTTGATTTATTATTATTTTTTGAGCAATGACAGTTTAAAAAAATCCCACTAAAATTCTTAGCCCACTCATAAAAGGGGAAACAATTAACATCTCCAGATCAACTTCAGATATGTCAATTATAAGTTTGTATTATTTTTTTTATTGTATTTCCTGGCCTTTTTTGTCATTGAAAAAAGTTTTTTTTATAGCAAACACGAAATATGCAATATTTTCCCCAAAAATATTTTTAAAAGTGGAATATTTTATGATGTAATTGCAGCCTTAAATATGTAAAAAATTCATAACACTGATTTTGATTCATTATTTTTTTTAAAAAAATGACAGTTTAAGAAAAAAATAGCCTGCATGGTAGATTTGTGTGTTTTGTTAACAACACAAATGTAACTTCTTCTGTTACATTTCACCTGGTTGCTCTTTTATTCCACTACTTTGTTCTTTTTTGTAATAGTATTTTTAGAATCCCGTTAAAAAATTAGCTGCGAGCCGCACTTCGGACAGCCCTGCCACATGTGGATCATCCGCCGACATCACCAATTGTAAAAATGTCACAAGTCAGGCAAACTCCAAACGGCTTGTTTGGGGGAAGTATGGCAAGATTGTTTTATAAATATCTCTGCCACGCTTCCATGCTTTGATTTCACATTTTGGGGATTTATGCAGACCCCAAATACACAAAGGCAAGTACAAACAGGTACAAAAAAGTACCTTTTGCATAATAAGTCCTCTTTAAAGGCCTACTGAAATGAAATTTTCTTATTTAAACGGGGATAGCAGATCCATTCTATGTGTCATACTTGATCATTTCGCGATATTGCCATATTTTTGCTGAAAGGATTTAGTAGAGAACATCGACGATAAAAAAGCCTTGCCTGTACCGGAAGTAGCGTGACGTCAAAGGTTGAAGGTCGCCTCACATTTGCACATTGTTTACACCAGCAGCGTGAGCGATTTGGACCAAGAAAGCGACGATTACCCCATTAATTTGAGCCAGGATGAAAGAAGGGTTAGAGTGCAGTGCAGGACGTATCTTTTTTTGCTCTGACCGTAACTTAGGTACAAGGGCTCATTGGATTCCACACTCTCTCCTTTTTCTATTGTGGATCACGGATTTGTATTTCAAACCACCTCGGATACTATATCCTCTTGAAAATGAGAGTCGAGAACGCGAAATGGACATTCACAGTGACTTTTATCTCCACGACAATACATCGGCGAAGCACTTTAGCTACGGAGCTAACGTGATAGCATCGTGCTTAACTGCATTTAGAAACAGACGAAATAAGCCCCTGACTGGAAGGATAGACAGAATATCAACAATACTACCAAACCCTGTACCTGTAACTACACGGTTAATGCTGTACCGCTCTCATCTGCTCATCACCACCCGTGCTCACCTGCGTTCCAGCGATCGACGGCGCGACGAAGGACTTCACCCGATCATCGATGCGGTCGGCGGCCCGGAGACGGAGAAAGTCAAGGTGAGGACAGCGGCGGCGGGCGTTGTAGCTTTCGACGACACCCCGGCCATCATCAGAGTCGGCAAGAAACATATATTTCCCCAAAGTTACGTACGTGACATGCACATAGCGCCACGCACGTACGGGCAAGCGATCAAATGTTTGGAAGCCAAAGCTGTACTCACGGTAGCGCGTCTGCTATCCAACTCAAAGCCCTCCTGGTTGTGTTGCTGTAGCCAGCCGCTAATACACCGATCCCACCTACAGCTTTCTTCTTTGCCGTCTCTATTGTTAATTGAACAAATTGCAAAAGATTCACCAACACAGATGTCCATAATACTGTGGAATTTAGCGATGAAAACAGACGATTTAAGCTGGCGACCGTGCTATTCCAAAATGTCTCCTTCAACCCTTGACGTTACGCGCAAACGTCATCATACCTAGACCTTTTCAGGCGGAAGTTTCCCGGGAAATTTAAAACTGCACTTTATAAATTAACCCGGCCGTATTGGCATGTGTTGCAATGTTAAGATTTCATCATTGATATATAAACTATCAGACTGCGTGGTCGGTAGTAGTGGGCCTTTAAAGCAGAAAGGTATGCAGAGGAAAAGGTCAAACATATATACAGTGACACCCGGAAAGTATTCACAGCACTTCTTTTTTTTCCAGATTTTGTTATGTTACAGCCTTGTTCCAAAATTTAATTAAATAATTTTTGTCCTCAAAATGGTATCACTTTTTAAGCTTCATGGCAAAGGCTACGTATGAGTATGTACACGTGATTTCTCCGTTTTTTTATTTTTAATAAATTTACAAATTTTTTATTTTTTTTCCCCTCAATTTACCGGTCGATCTACGTTCCCATCCTCACCTATGGTCATGAGCTTTGGGTTATGACCGAAAGGACAAGATCACGGGTACAAGCGGCGGAAATGAGTTTCCTCCGGCGGGTGGCGGGGCTCTCCCTTAGAGATAGGGTGAGAAGCTCTGCCATCCGGGGGGAGCTCAAAGTAAAGCCGCTGCTTCTCCACATCGAGAGGAGCCAGATGAGGTGGTTCAGGCATCTGGTCAGGATGCCACCCGAACGTCTCCCTAGGGAGGTGTTTAGGGCACGTCTGACCGGTAGGAGGCCACGGGGAAGACCCAGGACACGTTGGGAAGACTATGTCTCCCGGCTGGCCTGGGAACGCCTCGGGATCCCCCGGGAAGAGCTGGACGAAGTGGCTGGGGAGAGGGAAGTCTGGGTTTCCCTGCTTAGGCTGCTGCCCCCGCGACCCGACCTTGGATAAGCGGAAGAAGATGGATGGATGGATGGACAAACATTTTTTTTTTACATCATTATAATGTGTAGAATTGTGAGGACAAAAATGAATGGGTTCCATTTTGGAATGAGGCTGTAACATAAGAAAATGGGGGAAAAGCACTGTATGAATTGGAAAAAAAGACAGTTGAATTCTTCGAATGATTCTTTAATTGTTCACTGCATGGCCACACACGTTTGCTAATTTGTTTGATTTTGCACTGCGCAAGATGGGACAGTTACTATGGAGACCGTGATGTACAGCTAGGTGACAAAGAGGTCCACAGTCCTCTTGTAGGCGTGACACCTTGATAAACCCATGGCACTGTTCAACGTTTCCCCTCACACATTCTTGCACAACGGAGCGGACCAAACTAAACGAACACCGTGCTTTGGGTAGAAAAATAAAACCCGGATTAAAAGCTCTTATGAAGTCGTCGTTGTACAGCGCAGGACATGAGAACGACCGCAAACAGTTCCAAGAGAGAGGAGAGTGTACCTCTCGTTATAACACTTCCTGGAGGCCTTCTGGTGCGGACCACAGCCTGTGGGTTTGTGGGGGGGCTTCAGGGTGTCTCCCTCGGAAACGTCGTCGTCAAGCTCGCCCGGCTAGACTTTGTCAGAAAAAAAAGGTGAAGGAGAAGACACCTAAATGAATGAGAGTGTTTGAGCGTCTCTCCGCATCAGGAATCTTCTGCTAGCATGTACTCTGCGTGCCTGCTCGGGATGGAACCATAGCGTCACCCGCTTTGCTTCGCCTCCCCACCCCCCTCCGATGCCGTTCTCACCCCGACCACTAGGGGGTCGGGCTCTTTAACGCTACTGTTTCTTTTTTTTTTTTGTCCTCCACCGACTCTCCGAGCCTGAACTCTTTCCATCCATCCACCTTCACGTTGACTTGTTCGGTTTGCCGTTGGAGACGCAGGTACACACAGAGCGAGAGAGAGGGGGAGAGAGAGAGAGAGAAAGAGGGAGAGAGAGAAAGAGAGAGAAAGAGCGATTGTTGTGATCCATCAGATGTTCGCAGCGCCGACAGCCGCCCTCCCTTTTTGCACCTCAGCCGATTTCCTTCCACTGTCGGTAGAACTCCACGATGTTCTTCAGCTCCATGCCCGCCGAGCCCGCTGCCTGGACGGCTGACTGAGAGGACGACAAAAACGGCGTTTAACAGGAAGGTCTGAGAACAAAGCCCACCTTTCTATTAGGGATGTAACGTACACACAAATACACATACAGTCGTGGTTAAAAGTTTACATACACTTGTAAAGAACATAATGTCATGGCTGTCTTGAATTTCCAATAATTTCTACAACTCTTATTTTTTTGTGATAGAGTGATTGGAGCACATACTTGTTGGTCACAAAAAACATTCATGAAGTTTGGTTCTTTTACAAATTTATTATGGGTCTATTGAAAATGTGACCAAATCTGCTGGGTCAAAAGTATACATACAGCAATGTTAATATTTGGTTACATGTCCCTTGGCAAGTTTCACCGCAATAAGGCGCTTTTTGTAGCCATCCACAAGCTTCTGGTTGAATTTTTGACCACTCCTCTTGACAAAATTGGTGCACTTCAGCTAAATTTGTTGGTTTTCTGACGTGGACTTGTTTCTTCAGCATTGTCCACACGTTTATGTCAGGACTTTTGGAAGGCCATTCTAAAACCTTAATTCTAGCCTGATTTAGCCATTCCTTTACCACTTTTGACGTGTGTTTGGGGTCATTGTCCTGTTGGAACACCCAACTGCGCCCAAGACCCAACCTCCGGGCTGATGATTTTAGGTTGTCCTGAAGAATTTGGAGATAATCCTCATTTTTCATTGTCCAATTTACTCTCTGTAAAGCATCAGTTCCATTGGCAGCAAAACAGGCCCACAGCATAATACTACCACCACCATGCTTGATGGTAGGGGTGGTGTTCCTGGGATTAAAGGCCTCACCTTTTCTCCTCCAAACATATTGCTGGGTATTGTGGCCAAACAGCTCAATTGTTGTTTTGCAGATCATTCACAATCCTTATATAAGACAACACCACATGTTTTTCCTTTTTTATGCATTCTAAATTGTGAATAAACACTAGCAAGAGTCAGCTCAGAATGGAGCTAATTGGAAGTTTTTTATAAAGCGTTCTAAAAACATACAAAAACATCCATCAATGTTTTATATACATGCTGTAAGTATATATGTAATGTAGTAACATTCATAAGAACATGTAATATTTACATATTTTGATCATTTTAAGCACACGGCGGCGTATTACAACTTTCGATTTTTCCTTCAACAACAATACTACTAATCATGGCAGGCTTGATGAGAGACAACAAAGACTAGTTTAGGAAACATGATGATCCAGAAACTTCCATTTTTGATCCTGAATATAAGGAGGATGATCTACAAGTTTTAGAAGCTGTGTGCTAAACAGATGCAGCTTTAGTGAAACACTAACCATCATGTAGCAGTATTGCTAAACAAGATATACAAACATTTAAAAACAATCACTTACTGTACAATGTCTGCTCTCACTGAGATAAAGACTGATGGCACATTTACATCTTCCCCTTTACATGAAGAAATAAACATAACCTTCACGCAAATTTAAAAAAAAAAAAAGCATAAAAGTTGCATCTTTTTCACCATCTACGGGTCTAAGTTGGATGTCAAAGTTGACCAACTTGTGGGTTTATGTCCACAGCCTTCCACTATCCAAGTGAAAGGCATGATTTATAATCCAGAATTAACTTTCACCAACTCAGAGGCCATGCAACAGCTCAAAATGTAAATTTAGCAACATAAACTAGTTCGCTGCTAAAATAGTCTGCGTTAGCGCTTATATTAACTATATCTCTAATACTTGGTTAATATTCAGGTCACAACATATAAATGGGGTATTGTTGGCACTTTTTGAATTTTTTTTTTTTTAGACAGTTTTATGGGCGCAATAGAGTACCGGTACTCTCATTAGCTGCATTGTTAGCCACATTTTACTACCCATATTTTACAATTTAGAATGCATAAAACTAATAAAAACATATGTGCTCTTGAGTTACATAAGGATTGTTAATGATAGGCAAACTTCCCCAAAAGTGCAGTTCCCCTTTAAGGTCCAGTGGTCCAGCAGGGTGCTAAAAAAACAAGTGATTTGGTCCCACTTTTGAAGACACAAACTGGACCAGTGGATGGTGAGGTTGAAGTCTAAATCTAAATGTAAATCTTAAATCTATATATCTATATCTGACCTTCATTGCTGCGGAGCGACTGCAAAGCTCATCCACTTGATGGCCAGTGAGGAGCATCACCATGCCGGCCGTGTCGTCGTCTCCGTTGCTCTGGGAGACGGTCAGTTGACGGCAGCTGTCCACCATCTTGTACATGTGCCTGGTGGCCAAAAGAGGAACCCAACAGATAGGGGCGTGGTCAAGAACAAAACGAATGCCAAAGGCATCAATCAAATCGAGGGTGTTTTCAAATTACATTGGTATTTTTCGGATTATAAGTCGCAGTTTTTTTGGAATAGTTAGGCGACATATACTCCGGAGCGACTTATGTGCGAAATTAATAACACATTACCGTAAAATATCAAATAATATTATTTATCGAATTCACGGAAGAGACGAAGCAAATGTCCGCAATCGTCACACACACGTCAGCAATCGTCATACACACGTCAACCAATAAGAATTCGACGGGGGAGGGGAATGGGATGCTAACTGCTATATGCTACTGCCGTAGCTATTAAAATGGCTATGGCATAAGTTACCGCCAACATTGGCGGTAACTTATAAAAATTTCCTGATCGGATTTAGCGATTAGGAGTGACAGATTGTTTGGTAAATGTATAGCATGTTCTATATGTTATAGTTATTTAAATGACTCTTACCATAATATGTTACGTTAACATACCAGGCACATTCTCAGTTGGTTATTTATGCGTCATATAACGTACACTTATTCAGCCTGTTGTTCACTATTCTTTATTTATCTTAAATTGCCTTTCAAATGTCTATTCTTGGTGTTGGGTTTTATCAAATAAATTTCCCCCAAAAATGCGACATATACTCGAGTGCGACGTATATATGTTTTTTTCCTTCTTTATTATGCATTTTCGGCCAGTGCGACGTATACTCCGGAGCTTCTACTTCCGTGGAGTCTCAATGTGCGATTAAAAGCGCAATGCAAAATATTTGATGTTGCAGTTTCATTTTGAACGTGCTCCTAGCGTCCTTCCGTCAGTTGCTGGGACAGAGTCACCATGCAGCAGGCGATGTGTCGTGAACGTTGCCACAACTCGTTTATAAAGTCTGTACTTTGTTGACTGGGATGCTCACCTGTCCTTTAATTAACTGCTAACATTGTTAGTGTTCCAATAACATGGTGTATAATTAATTCTTATACGACAGATTTCTGCTCGAACTCTCAATGGATGTGTCCAGATACAGCATCTACGTGTACACACATTAGTATGTGTAAATGTAACTTAAAAAATACCTCTCTATGAAAATGTAAAAGAGATAAAGGCATCATGTAATAAAAAAGCTGACACACTGATACTATTAATGAACAAAAACGCAAATATTTGTCTTTAAATAGATCTAAAATCTAAATCATTTTCATTAGATATTACAAATTACATGATGGCGTTCACACCCCAAAACTGTTTTACCAAATATTATGAATAATCATGATTAATAATCGTGATTTCAATATTGATAAAAATAATCTTAATGACTATTTTGGCCCTAATCATGCAGTCTATGTGTAAGACTTGACCTCATATATGAACACTATTTTTATCTACAGTATTTTTCGGACTATAAGTCGCAGTTTTTTTTCATAGTTTATACTCAGGAGCGACTTATGTGTGAAATTATTAACACACTGCCCTAAAATAACAAATAATATTATTTAGCTCATTCACGTAAGAGACTAGACGTATAAGATTTCATGGGATTTAGCGATTAGGAGTGACAGATTGTTTGGTAAACGTATAGCATGTTCTATATGTTATAGTTATTTGAATGACTCTTACCATAATATGTTACGTTAACATACCAGGCACGTTCTCAGTTGGTTATTTATGCGTCATATACGTACACTTATTCAGCCTGTTGTTCACTAATCTTTATTTATTTTAAATTGCCTTTCAAATGTCTATTCTTGGTGTTGGGTTTTATCAAATAAATTTCCCCAAAAAACTCCAGTGCGACTTATATATGTTTTTCCCTTCTTTATAATGCATTTTCGGCCGGTGCAACTTATACTCCGGAGCGACTTATACTCCGAAAAATACGGTATATGGACAAAAAGTGCATTTACATCTTATGTCAAAAGAATGTCATCTTGCGAAATTTTCACATTTATTTATAGTATTATTTTTTTTCTGCCATATCAATTTGTTTATACCGCTCGTGTTGCTTTCATATGCACATTCAACTTTGTACTTGGGGTACATATATACATTTTGAATGTGTTTGTGGTTTTTTCAAAATAAAACTTGGTTAAAGGGATTCAAGACTACAAACTGTTTCTGTTTTCCTAAACTTTGAACCCTGCGGCTTATAAAACGGTGCGGTTTATTGAAGGATTTTTCTTCGTTGACGGCGAATAAAGTAAATAGTTTAAAAAAACAAGCAAAGACACTGAAGAGGTGTATTATTGTTTGTGCTACGTCGCCATATTTTGGACAAGTTTGCTCAGCGCAGGTGCTGCAGTGCTCCTTTTAAGAGCTTTGAACCGGAAGTAGAAGTGCTGTTCCGCCTTCTAGTTGTCCATAGCGTTTCTACTCGTATGGATTCTTCATTTATCACTCCAAGCAACGTTTGTAAGTTTTACAATATAACTAAAACAGTTCTTGCTTACTAAACTGTCCTATGTGTGATGTATGTAGGAGTGTTTTCATGCATATTTGTACTTGCTATCGTAATGCAATCAAGCTAGCGTCGTTAGCATCGGCTAATATGCTAACACGTTTACCAGTGTCTGTGTTAGTATTATTAATTTACAATTACATTATTTTGTATTGTTTCAGTTTCACAAATTCCTCAGTAAATTCACCGAAACGTCACCGTGGCGTTGAGTCTGTTTAGCTGATTGGATAAATAGCTTGCGCAGCTAGTGGGTCCATAACGATGACTTCTGTTTTGTTTGATCAGTCGTTTTACTGCAGTGTTACAGACACCGTTTGAAAACAAATAAGGTATGTAACTAAACATTTATGAAATATTATCTGTGTAAATAACTCATTTGACAATGTATATCCATCTATCCATTTTCTACCGCTTGTCCCTTATCTGTGGCTTATAGTTCGGTGCAGCTAATATATGGAGAAACATATTTTTTTTAATTTAGTGTGTGCGGCTTATGCGCTCTATTGTCCGGAAAATACGGTATTCTCTGAATTTTTTTACTAATAAAAAATACAAATATCATGCTAATCACTAGTATCGATCATATACTGCTACTGCCCTTGGTATCAACAGAATCGATTTATGGATCTATCTACCCTCCTCTTTGTCCGCCTGCACATGGCAAGAACAGGTTACCCATGTTGCTTTTGTATAATCCTCTTTCTCGGCTCTTACTAATCTAGGTGTTCATTTCCTGCTAGGGTTGGTTAATTTTCTCCAGAATGGCCCCTCGCTCTTCCAAAGCAAACACGCAGACACGTTTATCCCCTGTCCCCCTCCTTATTCCCTTTCCCTCCCACTGTCTGCTCCTTTCACGACAGTTCTCTGCCATTGTTAATGTGTGTGCATTTTACTTGTTAAAAGTTTATTATTGTAGCAATATGGTTGTAGGATTTTTGTGATTTTAGTTGTGAGAGGGCCCCATAGGGACTTCTGTTTATGAGCTTTTTTTATTACGTTGCTCCATTATGTTTGATCGATATACAGCACTGTATATCACTTTATATTGTGTTCCAAGTGTACAAACCTTCACGAGAATATGGACTTTTGTTGAGGCTGGAAGCCATTATTCATATTTACATTGTTTCTTATGGGGAACTCTGCTTCACTATACAAACTTTTCTATTTACCAACCATGTTCAAGAACCAATTAAGTTTGTAAATGAAGGTTCCGCTGAATACAGAGCTGTTCTTTGAAGTGGTGTACCATTTTATTGTCCTCTTTTTGATATATGCTTGACTCCTCATTCTTCATTTTATGGTTGGAGATGCTCCGTATGATAGCATGATACATACCAGGCATCGATGTCCTGGCGTTTCAGCTTATCCCGTTCAAAACTTCGACCGGACTCCTTCTGGCAGCGGATGTACCTGTACGGTAACAAAAACTCGGTGTCGGTGTCACATGTCAGAGAAGAAAATAAACAAACTGTATTCATCGTGTACCGGTTGCCTTTGCGGAACTCAGACTCCAAAAAGCGGATGCTGTCCCGCGCGCCGGCGTTCTCCTTCTTGAGTCGGTCGAGTCCATCAATCACTGCGACATGAGGACATACTAAGCATATCAGGACTCAAGTGGATCCAAATCAGCGTGCTGACCTGTTCTTGGGATGATGATGATGAAGCAGCCGCTGCCCGCCAAATGCCGGATGATGCTAAGATTCTGGCACAGAGCGGCCGTATCGGGCACCAGGTAGGGAGAAATGGACGACTGGGCCTTGGGTTGCTGAAGACTTCCCTCTAGCTGCGACACCTCCAACTGCAAGGAGGAAAGCAGTCCATCCATGTCCTGAACTGCATTTTAAAAAGTGCCGTTATGTCCACACCTGGAGTCGAAGCTGGGCCATGTCCCGCATCAGTCGATTTCTGCGAGCCTCCTCCTCCGCCTGGATATTTGACAAGCAGAAAGCTTAAATAGAACCAACGTGTTTATTGAGAAAGCGTCGCTCACCATTCGGAACTGGGCCTTCGCCTGCTGCACCAGATTGTCGGGCTGCGACTGGCTGACACTGGTGAAGATGCCTGCCTCCGGGTTGAAGTGCAGCACGTTGCCCTGGAGACTGGTGAGGAAGTGGCCAAAACTGCGAATGCAACACACTCGCACAATACACTGCGTAGGAGAGAGAGAGAGAGAGAGCAGAATTTTATGGAAAGGGCCGCTTGAGATCAACAAAAAAATAAGTATCGTTTTGCATGTAAAATGTGTGATATCATGTGCGATACAAGCAAACCTGCAGTGTGTTTACTTGTGTGTGATGTCATGTACGATACAAGCAGCCATGCAGCGTGTTTACTTGTGTGTGATATCATGTGCGATACAAGCAGTCCTACAGTGTTTCCTTGTGTGTGATATCATGTGCGATACAAGCAGTCCTGCAGCGTGTTTGTGTGTGATATCACATTTGATACAAGCCATCTTGCAGTGTTTACTTGTGCGTGATATCATGTGAGATACAAACAGTCCTGCAGTGGGTTGACTAACGTGTGATATCATGTGCGATTCAAGCAGTCCTGCAGCATGTTTACTTGTGTGTGTGATATCATGTGAGATACAAGCAGTCCTGCAGCATGTTTACTTGTGTGTGATATCGTGTATGATACAAGCAGTCCTGTGTATTTACTTGTGTGTAATATCATGTGCAATACAAGCAGTCCTACAAACGTGGTTTACTTGTGTGTGATATTACGTTTGATACAAGCCGTCCTGCAGAGTGTTTACTTGTGTGTGATGTCATGTGAGAAACAAGCAGTCCGAGCAGTGAGTTGACTTGTGTGTGATATCATGTCCGATACAACTAGTCCTGGCAGCGTGTTTGCTTGTGTGTGATATGTGCGATACAAGCAGTCTTGCAGCATGTTGACTTGTGTGTGATATCATGTGCGATACACGCAGTCCTGCAGCATGTTTACTTGTGTGTAATATAATGTGCGATACAAGCAAACCTGCAGCGTGTTGACTTGTGTGTGATATCATGTGCGACACAAGCAGTCCTGCAGCGTGTTTACTTGTGTGTGATATAATGTGCGATAAAAGTAGTCCTGTAGTGTGTTTACTTGTGTGTGTGATATCGTGTGCGATACAAGCAGTCCTGCAGCGTGTTTACTTGTACAGCCAGTTAACATTTAAATGTTCTCCAATAGGCACACCTTTTCTTCTATTTTACTAAAGTCATTTACAAAAAGGTAAACATGCTAGGCGAGAGGCTACTAGGAGCGAGCAGCTACACAGCAGCTAAGCACATAATAGCACACAAGCTAGACATACATAATCATTGAACAGCAGATTTGTCAATATAAACAAGTATCAAATATTTATATTTGCATATTACTTACACGTAGTCTCCAAGGCAGAAGCGTATTAGAAGGTATCCAGTATCACACGTGTCTGCATCATTCAACTTACTGCGTCATTAGCTTAATTAAATAGATCATTGTGACCGTCAGGTGTTCTATCCTTATAAACCCTGTATATATAGAAATGCATATAGCTGCAGCCAGCAGTCATCTCAGAAGATCCTTGGGTGCTGGAATGTCAATCAAGTGACGTTTTTAGGTCTATTTTTTAAATGTCTGGCTATTGACCAACACCCCCCTCCAGGATCGACCTAATGGGCACCCGTGGTGTATAGTATATCTTTACATAACTTGTCATTTTCTTTCATGAGCATCTTGGGCATCTTTACAAAGTTTACATAACATGAGTTTTTGCCGTTTACATTATTTGTTGCTCTATTTTATCTATGTTTTTACATAAGGTGTTCATTTTAGCAATCTTTGTATACGAGTGCTTTTACTGTACGTGTGCTGCTACCTGCTGCTAGAATTTGAATTTCCCTGAGGGACCTTTCCCAAACAATTAATAAAGTTATATCTCTCTATCTTTCTTGCGAAAAAACAAAGATAGTATAAGTCCATTCCAGACATAATTACAAGGGGTGTCCAAAAAATATAGATTTTCGATTGAATCGCGATTCTTATTTGTAACGATTGTTAATCGTTTAAATTTTTTTTTAAAGAAATCTAAAAAAATATTTATACAGAAATTAAAATATTTTTTATCTTTTAAAAATAATAATTATATTAAAAATAAAACAACAAAAATAAAATGTATCTAATTATTATTATTATTTTTTAAAAAATTTGTCCTGTCCAGCCACTCAGGCAAATCATATTGTTGATGTAGATAAATAATGAAAGTATGTTTGATTCCTACTATCATATCGGCCAATACTCAGAGCTCCAATATTGCTATCGTATCAAGACATCCCTAATTTTGACAACAGTTTTTCATATGAGACTACATGTTAAACACGGCAATCTATTAAATTGATGCAACAAATGAATGTCATCTTTAAGCCTTTTCGAATCCTGTAACATACACTGAAATTCCTGAAAAATTAAATCTAACAAATTATGAGAAATACAGTAAGTATCCACTGAACATTTTGGCCTTTGATTAAAAACATTTATACATACACTTGTGCATATAATCACGTTTCATCAAACATATATTAACATTGTTTCCCCATGGGGAAACTGGGTAGAACACAGCACACTGATGAAGCTTAACCTATTTTTTACTATAACAATCTACAAGGTTAACACAGTTTGTTTCTTTCTTCCCCTCCATTTATCTGCTTTCTTTTGCAATTCTAGTTATCATTACATATATGTATTGTTGCATTATAAACTATTGTATTGTTGATAATACAGGTAATTATTATTATTCATTATCAATAGTGCTATTTCCTTTGATGTTTGTATTCCTCCATTTGTAGTGCAATGATGTTCATTGTCATTTCTGTGTTATTAATATTTATTTCACTAACTGGCTCTTTGCTATAATTTTTTGTATCATATTTGTACATATCGTATTTGCTGATGTTTTTGTCTCTCTGTCTTATTCCCCTCTTGTACCTGCAATTTCCCCCTCTGTATGATTTGCGCATCTACATCAACAATATGATTTGCCTTAGTTGCTAAACAGGACAAAAATACAAACATTTACTGGAAAAAGTTGCTCATGACTCACTAGCGCCTCTCGAGGAACACAGTTGTATTACAGTCTGCTGAGCACTGGTGACAGAAACAACGGATGCGTGTGTGTGTGTTTGGTATCGACATGTGTGCACCTCCTGTAACGGGCTGAGGGAGGTGCTGTGGCGAGCAAAGTCGAGGTGGCAATGAGCAACTCCGAGAGCAGGCAAGTGTCGCAGCGCCACGTCCTCGGGCAGCAGCAGAGTCTGAACCAAAGCTGGCCGCTCGCACTCGTTGAGCAGCTCCGTCACGTCCGGGTCGAGGTCGACCTCTGAGAAGTACACGTCAGCAGGGTATGTGAAGTGGCGAAGCTAACGCATAGTGCAGACAGGCAGCAACTCACCGGCCTCCAGCATCCTGTTGCCATCTGGAAGCAGGTTGAGGAGCACAGACAGTCGGTTCCAGAGGCTCTGAGAACTCTGCAGAGAGCAAAGATTATTTCTTGACAGCTGCACTCGACGAGGGTAAGGGTTGGTTGGTGGGGGGAACACAGACTGGCGTGCCCTCACCTGTGCACACATGAGGATGATGTCGGTGTTGGTTCTGAGCCAGTCGATGAAGACCTTCACCACCTGGATTAAGCCCTGATTGGTCAGGATCTCCAGCTTCTCCAGCAGCGTCTTCTCACTGTGCACAGATTGCACACTGTGCTGGCTGCCTTCTGCGTCCGAGTCCACGTCTGACAGAGGAAATTCAATCCCGTAGTTGGAATGCTTCTAAAATACTTCTAAAAAGGAGCAACATTACCATTTTCATTTGTTCCATTGGGGGCACTCTGGTTGTCATCGCAGGTGGAGTCCATGGCAGTGGGTGGGGTCTCCTGGGGTGGAGGGGTGGAGTGGTTGGCGGAGGCAGGAGCACCGGAAGCAGCTTGAGGCCTGAGGAGCTTGTTGCTGAAGGTGGGCGCCAGGCGGAAGCAGCGCTTTGCTTGGAAGAGCTGAGAGGACATGGCCTGAAGGTTGCTGCTGATGCTGGCCTCGTTCGCCACCGGGGGCCCGTTGGTGGTGGGGGGTGTGTCGACGCTCCTGTCCCCGCCCTCCTCCTTGGGTTGCTCTTCGTTTTCTTCTTCGTCCTGGTGCTCTGGGGCTTGGACCTCGTGGTTGTCGCAGTTCTCCGAGTCGTCAATGTCCTCCAGGTCCGAGCGGGACTCCTGGCTGTTCATGTCCGAGTCGGTCTCCACGTCGAAAGCCGTCCCGCCTTCTTCCTCCTCCTCTGAGCCACTCCCCCAGCAGCCCTCCTCGCCCAGCGGGTTGTTCTTCACCTCTTTACGGAGCGTAGACTGCTCGGGCGGCACGCCGGGCGGTGGGCGACCGGCTGAAGCGGCGCAGTCTCTCGTCGTCGCTGCCTCCTCCTCTTCTTCATCGTCGTCTTCGCTCTCAAAGCCTTCGCTCAGGTCGCTCTCGTCTTCCTCCCCTCGGTGGTCTTTGCGGCCACAGCGGCGCCTGCGTAGCCGAGAGAGGCGGGTGTACTTCTTCTTCTGCTTCTGTTTTTCCTCGTCTTCCACGCCGCTGTTCTTCTTGGCACCGACTTCGTTCTGCTCTTCCTCATCCTCTCGCTCCAGGGATCCGTTCTGCAGAGGCCTCTCTTCAGACCCATCAGCAGGCAAAGCCTCCCTCGTCTCCAGGTCATCTAGAGGTGGAAAAAAGGATCACTCGCTGAATTGGGTAATTTAAAAAAAAAAACGCAGCATGCTCCATTTCTCAGTACAGGGAAAGTTCAAATTTATCATCGTGGTTGGATTTATAAAATTAAAAATAAAAAGGCTTGAGACACACCTTTTTAAATCAGGCTTTTTCTTGATCATGTTAAATTATTGTTTATTTTCATAAGTAATGCCAAACTATTAATCGATTTAAACTGTTATACAAACATTGGGTCTGGTTAAAATATAAAGATGAGGGTCTTTAATATGAATTGCTGTTGTACTCTGTCTCATAGTGTTAGCATGTGCTCAAAGTTTCCTTCCCATCATTAATATATTGTCTATTACCATTGTTAGTAATGTTCATTCTTCTTACATTGTTGCTACAAATTATTGTTACAGTGTAATAATTACCTGTGGTAATGCCACCATGATATAACATTTGTATTATAATCCTTGAACAACGTAACAGAGAAACTCAATGCATTAATCACTGAATGGAGAACTGGGAGTGGGATTAAACGAGTTATCTTCTTCCCACTCCCTTTCATGCAAAACTGGATCGTCACGTTTACATATTGTACATTCCCTTTTGCATTATATGAATTGATATTATCATATGTTGTCTACCTTGTACTTTTTCTGTGTCATTGCCTAAAATAAATTAAATGAATGAACAAAATTATTTAATGTGTTTTCTATCTTAATTACTAATATTACTACTATTATTCTCTCAATGTTATGTTTTAATAATTTATTAATGTATTATTTATATTTAATTTTTTACATAAATTGTATCATATTTTTTATAAACATTTTTAGATGGCGTTAATTTGAGTTATTCTCCAGTGTGGACGCCCCAAAGGTGCCGTTTTTCCTCAAATCCTCAGTGCTATGCCTCGTTTTTGATTTTGCTTTATTGTCAATATTTCTGTGTGTGTGTGTGTGTGTGTGTGTAAGTGTTTTCTTCTTTTCTTCTATTTTGTTTGTACAGCACTTTGTGTTTGCCACTTGCCTGTGTATGAAAAGTGCCATATAAATAAAGTTGGATTTGAAAAAAGGGACTGCAAAGAGATGAAGGGTGTACTCACTCAGACTCTTGTGCTTGTACCATCCCTTCTACAGCTATTTATCATTTGTCTTATTTGGAATCGTTCGGATTATATGTATTTTGTGCAAGGTTGTAGGGCAATCTATGCTTCTTACGATCATAAAAATATTATACTCAAAGGGTTCCTGAGCTTGTAACGGTGAAAGGGATAAGTAATGAGTGATAAAAGAGCATGTCTACTATCAGTTTGGGATCTCACCATGGTTGATACTTTTTATTTGACAGTATGCACAATCATTACTCACTAAAATCAACAAAAAAGTAAAGCATTTCCGTGTTAACGTAACCACGGACGGAATCACAGCATTGGCCAATACAACAGAGTCCGCTGTTAAAAGCAGAATATAACAAATGTGAGAGAAATGCTGTCATTATGAGGAGAAGGAACATTTGTTTGGGAAAATAATGTGTCCGGGAACGCTCATTCATCCCCGAAACACGTCCTGAACTAAACGATATGGAGACAGCCACTTGAAACTCGGAAGCTAAAGCTAGCAAGAACAATCCATACACCCGCAACACATCTCATCTGCTTGTATTGTTGTTAACGGAATCATGGGTGTAAGATTAATGTACAAACAGGACAAAAGTCGCAACTTGAGAGGCTCCCTCTTTTTTTTTCTTTTTTAAGTCTTCGTCTTACTTGTCAAGCTCAGAACAGCGGCACACTTCCCCCTTTCAAAATAACAGCGCTGTGTGCAACATCCAGTCTGACTGCGCTAACAAAATAAAGGTTTCAAAAAAGGACCTAACGCAAGCGTAATGTGCTTAAAACACTTTTTAAAACACAATTATTATGCTTTGACTTAAAATATGGGTCAAAATTATCCAAACAAATGTGAGGATTTTTGCATTTTATTAAATATTTACGACACAAAAAGCATACTCTATGGTTGTAATGTTTGCGTAAAAAGTAAATAGAATAAAAAATAAAAAAAAGTAAACTGATTTATATATATTACTTTTTCAACTTTCAATTTATTGTTCTATTATTTTACTTCTTTATTTGTTATTAATTTATATACGTTGTTCTTTTAAATTTTATCTAAAGTTGAGTTTTGGTGGAACAATATATACTTGTGTTTTCAGATGAATAAATAATTATATTTATCGTGATTACTATTTATATTGTTCTAAGTACACTTCAGCAAAACATTGTGTTTTTATTATCATTAAAGAAAACACAATAAGAAATATAGATAAACTTACAACAAATAACTATTAACATTATTTTTTTAATATGCAACAGAAAATATTTAAAGTGCATAAATTAAAAAATGTAATCCTTATTTTTAAATTTAAAAAAATAAAAAGAAAAAAAAAATATATATATATAAAATTAAATCCTTATATAAACAACCGAAGATTTAAATTATTTGATACTGAAAAATCAAATCAAATAACTATACTATAATAATAAATTGTAATTGATCATCAAAACAATGGAAACAATAATATAAATAAACATTTACAGAATTTTTATGTGTAAATAACTCATTTCACAACGTATATATCTGCAGTTGTGCGGCTAATACATGGAATAATATACAATTTTTTTTATTTAGTGGGTGCGGCTTATATACCAGTGCGCTCTAGAGTCCGGAAAATACGGTACATCCAATGATGGCTAATGTCAGTAGCTAAACTCTGCCAAACCGTTATCATAAGCTGACAACACCCAAAGCTAGAGTGTGTGTGTTTCTTTTGTGCTGAAAGCCGGACGGAGGCACGGTAAATCGCTCTTTAACACACTGGAACGTTAGCGCCTTCTAAACATCCCATCTAAGTGGGCCCGCACACGGTAGCAGTGACCTCATGTGAGTGCGCCCTCAGACAGACATGTTTGACGAGCACAGAGCATGTTTGTTACAATCATTAGTCAGGTATGCACCACGACACCAGTTACACCCATTTTGCAAAGTCTATGTAGGGGCGACGCATGAACATGTTCACTTGTTCCTACACAGTACTGGGATGTCACCTGTGGCGTCGGTGTTTAGCGGAGGCACCTGGCTCTCCCCTTCCTCCAATTCAGCCTGCAGTCGGATGTTCACGTGGTTGACCAGATGGGAGAACAGCGCTAGTGTAAAGGCAATGGACGCGCTGTACTGCTTTGACCCTATGCAAAAAACATAAGACACACAATTTTGTTTATATCTACAATATCTACCACACGCAAAGTTGATCGCTGTCCAGTTGGTCCCACCTCCTCTCTTCAGGCTGTGCACCACCATCAGGCACGTGACCACCATCTTGAAAACAAGCGTGTCTGGCAGAACAGCGCAGGGGCCCTCGGCGTGCTGCTCTTCCTCCTCCTCGCTGAGGGGGTGGGAGGTGTGAGCTGGCACCGTTGGCAGGTAGAAAAGCACAAGGTTGAAGTCCTCCAGCACCGATTGGCACAGCGAGGTCAGCTCCGCCTCCATCAGGCTTGACACATGAGGGTGACGGGATTAGAAAATGTGCGACCATGGAAACGTAACAGGTTTTTCAGTGCGCTTTACAAAGTTTATTGGCTCATAATCCACTTGTCCCGACTATGAACACACACACCCCCAGCTCACCTGTTCTTGGGCTGCAGCAGACTCTGCAGGTACATGAAGCTCACTAGGAGGCGCTTGATGTCTCTGGACCTGTAGGAGAACAGGGAAGGCATGGTTACATTCATATACAATGCGCTCCATAGGACACCAGCAGCTTTTGTTTACTGTTGCTTTAATGATCTTTTTTACAGCCACTCATTTTGGCGTAGTAAAGTAAATAGGACACAACATTAAGTAGGGTTCCATTCCATTTAGTTTTAGGGGAAGCAGCTCTCTGCCATTGCTCAAGTGTAATGGGAGGTCACATCAATTACTAACGACTATAGAAGGCATCTTTTCTTGCTGTTTGTGATTTTTTTCTGATTGTATTGGTATAGGACTAAGAACTAGAACTTGTTCAAGCCAGTGTAAAGTATCCTAAATCTTTTGCCATTACTACAGATAATAACGTCTAACTCTACACCATGCGCGTCTTCGAAACTCTGTTTGTACATCGCGTTGTGGAGTGTGCATTTGTCTCCGTGGGTGTGTGGTTTTTTTTCGGGCACTCCAATTTCCTCCCACATTCTAAAAATATGTATTTTAGCAATACTGGAGACTATAAATTGTCCACAGATATGAATGTGTGAAGGACTGTTTATAAACAATATATGTGCCTGCAATTGGCCATGCTAATTTGAGTAAGCCTCTCATTGAGCTAGTCTCTTGTACGTTAGCATTAAGCTAGCGGCATTACAGCTCAACCTTCATCCTGCATAATTGTATTGCTTTTTTCAGTTTATTCCAAATGATATTATTAATCTAACGTGATTTCTACATGTATGTGCACTTCATGCGTATAAATAATGTACTTTACTTAGTGTGTACCACCTATGAAGGTTCTCATTCATCTCAGGGCGTTCAATCGTTTGCAACTGGACTGCTTGGTTTGTCTTGGAAGACGTTTCGCCGCTCATCCGAGGAGGCTTCATCAGTTTGTGCTCATAGACTTACATTGGTCAGATCTACTCCAAACGGTCGGTACCAAAACCCAAATATTTATACTCCAAAAAATCTTTAGGGTGGTTAGTTTTAAGGAGAATTCATTGTGAATAATATCAACAAAGCACCCAAAGTTATTCTTTTCAACTGTAATTCAAAGGACTGTTTACATATTTGGCAAACTAAATTGCAACATTCAGGGAGGGCAGAATAAAGTGTAGCCTGTGTTACCTTTTACAATAAGCAACAATTGAAACTGGATTGAACAAAGAGAGCACAATCTACCAAGTCAAATTCCTTTTGTTAAAGCTGATTGTGATTCTGATTCTGATGACATAAGAAAATATTTTTAATATTAATATTATTAATAACACTAATATTTGTTTTTAAATATACATAAAACATTTGTTTAGCCATTTGAAAGAAAATGGATGCAACATTGCAAATCAAAATTATGTCAAATATATATGATGCTATCATATTGACCACACCCCCACCACCGTGTATTTAGTGGGAAACCCTAAGAAAGATAGATGGATAGATAGAGATATATATGTATTTCTTAAACAGATTGTAGTCTTGAGGTGCTCTTTACTTTCAACCTTTGTCCGTTCCTTATTTGGGTATACAGAAACAACAGGATAAATGACAAAATATAACAAAAAATGTGCTACACTGAAATATTAATAATTTGGTCCAATAATATTGAAATACATACATTCCTTTTCATACTTATATAAGAATAACAGACCAAATTAAATGTTATGCAGCCGTAAAAATAGTTCTCTCAAAAATGGTCCTTATTTTCCATAGGTCATAAATATATCAATAATTGTCGCTATCGACTGATATAAAACACCTTTATCGTGATACAGTTTCCAGCTGTATTGCCCAGCCCAAGTGGAAGCTTCTGGAATTTTCGGCTCTACATAAAGCTATGCTTCTGTCTCGAAAATTGAAACTGTAAATATGAGATGCACCACACTGTAACTGTATGCATGTTTACAATACCATAACCATACATAATATTTATAATACAAAGTACTAAACATATAAACACACCCTTTCCCCTTACACAAGCGTCTGAGGTTTTTTCCGTGCCCTGGAAAGATTCCTGACACATACCGAGTGGCATTCCTCACCTCTGTCGAGACGGCGACAGCTTCTTCATTTCCTGCTTCTTCACTTGGTGGTACATCTTGGCCGCTTTGTCAAAGAGGCGCTTCAGGTTGCCATAGGCGCCTTCGAAGGGGGTCTCTGATTGGATACTAGAAGGTAAAAGGTGACATGTCTGTCAAAATGTGGGACTAATAGGTCCTCTATTATGCAATAGTGGCGTTTGGTGGTGTTCTATTAGTAATATGTCCCTAGAGTCCATTGATGAGCACTAAATATGAGAAAATTATATCATCTCCCTCATTTGTTTGCTCCACTCAAATGCTTGCTCATGAGGAAAGGGCTATTTTTTAATGGACAAGATTTACATAAGAATTGTGAATGATAAATCTCATTCATATTTTTGCGTATTTCCAGTATGACTGATCTAATCCAGTATGACTGATCTAATAATATTGTCAGAATGCAGAAGCATTACGACAGTGAAGTAGAATCCAAGGGAATTACAGAAGATGTTCGAAGCGGAATATTCAAAATGGCCGACTGCATTTGTGGCATTTTGTGATGTTTAGACGGTATTTTCACATACTTTGCAGATTGTAAATACGATTGGATATGGTTTAATGGATACAATGAAACACAAATTAGCATATAAAGTCAACTTGTTTTTTACACTCTACTGCTACTTTAAAGCTGCAGACACAGTAGTGGTTAACTAAAAATCACTTTTTAAAGTGTTACATTCCAGCATCAAGGCTTGATTTTGGACAACACACTTTCGAAAAACTACTGTGGGACATTCTTAGACATATTCACAATTTAAATAATAGACCTTTAAAGGCCTACTGAAATTAGTTTTTCTTATTTAAACGGGGATAGCAGATCCATTCTATGTGTCATACTTGATAATTTCGCGATATTGCCATATTTTTGCTGAAAGGATTTAGTAGAGAACATTGACGATAAAGTTTGCAACTTTTGGTCGCTGATAAAAAAAGCCTTGCCTGTACCGGAAGTAGCGTGACGTCACAGGTTGAAGAGCTCCTCACATCTGCACATTGTTTTCAATCATGGACGCCAGCAGCGTGAGCGATTCGGACCGAGAAAGCGACGATTACCCCATTAATTTGAACGAGGATGAAAGATTCGTGGATGAGGAAAGTGAAAGTAAAGGATTAGAGGGCAGTGGAAGTGATTCAGATAGAGAAGATGCTGTGAGAGGCAGGTGGGACCTGATATTCAGCTGGGAATGACTAAAACAGTAAATAAACACAAGACATATATATACTCTATTAGCCACAACACAACCAGGCTTATATTTAATATGCCACAAATTAATCGCGCATAACAAACACCTCCCCCCCCGTCCATATAACCCGCCAATACAACTCAAACACCCGCACAACACACTCAATCCCACAGCCCAAAGTACCTTTCACTTCCGCAAAGTTCATACAGCACATATATTTCCCCAAAGTTACGTATGTGACATGCACATAGCGGCACGCACGGACGGGCAAGCGATCAAATGTTTGAACGAAAGCTGCGTACTCACGGTAGCGCGTCTGCTATCCAACTCAAAGTCCTCCTGGTTGTGTTGCTGTATTGGGAAGTATTGGGACACAATGGTGTCCCAATACTTCCGCACAATCCGTGAAGTCACGCGCAAACGTCATCATACCGAGACGTTTTTCAGCCGGATATTTCCCGGGAAATTTAAAATTGCACTTTATAAGTTAACGCGGCCGTATTGGTATGTGTTGCAATGTTAAGATTTCATCATTGATATATAAACTATCAGACTGCGTGGTCGGTAGTAGTGGGTTTCAGTAGGCCTTTAAGGACAGGAGACCCTGCTAAGCATTACTCACCAGCGTAGATAATAATAGGTGGCTTCAACATTGTAGAACTTGCTTCCTGCAAGAGTTCCCAGCTGGTTGAAAGGCATCCCTGCAGAGGAGAGGCTTCAATATCACCTGAAAATCGAGTACGCCAGTTGGTGTGGGCTAGTCACTCACCCACGTGCGGCATGACAGACAGCGCCTGATGGTAGAACCTCTCGGCCAGATGCTCCGCCTCCACCCCAGCAAGCTCATTTTGGTAGCGAGCTGGAGACGACAGCAGCGCATTGAGAGCCGAAAACACGAGTTTTGATGATTAATTTGTTGATTTAGTACCTACCGAGATCTCCGAGGTAGACGAGGCAGCGATGACAGGCCATCTGCGCCCATTCCATCTCCTTGGGGGAGGCCGACACCGCCTTCTTCCGGCCTGCAGGGAACAAAAAAAAAAAAGAGTTATTGATTCACCTAGAACAGCGGTCGGAAATCCAAAATGTTGAAAGAGCCATCTTGGACCAAAGCAATCTGTTTGGAGCCACAAAAAATTAAAAGCCTTATATAAGTGTTATAATGAAGGCAACACATGAAGTCTATATTAGAATACTATCAAAATGAGGTCATGTGTCACAGGCTGACACAAATCTTCCTTGACAGAAATGTTGAAAAATAATATTTATTCTACACATTTTTACAACATTGGAAAATATTAGTAAAACTTCTCAGTGGGTGAGATAACTCCTGGAAATGACTGGCTTAGAGAGGCCAAAGGTAGACGTGTCTTCTAATGGATTCATTACAATCTTTGCAAGCTGGGTAACGTTTGCTGTGGTCTGGAACAACGCGGCAACGTTTGCTGTGGTCTGGAAAAAAATGGTAATGTTTGTTGTGGTCTAGAACAACACGGCACACAAACAACTATCAGAAATGCAGCCAATATTACATAGAGATAATGTGTCATGAGCAGGGGTGGGAATCTTTGGCCACCTCACGATTTGATTACGATTCAGGAACTAAGATTCGATGAAAAATTTATTATTGATGCATCTTTAATCTATAGATATTGATGCAGTTTTACATTTCTTTTCGTTTCACTAAATACGCGTTTATCACTTGCAACTTTATAAAACAGTGCATTTGTAATAATAAACAGTTATATTAATTCCTATATAAAATGTATGCAAAACTGGAACATAACTGCCCTAAAATAAAGAAGCTGGTGAGGTGGCTTCGCTGAGGTGGCTCGCTGTAGTCAGCCAAATTTTAGAACTGTCTGCATTACTTTATTTACAAAACATAAATCGATTATTGACGTTTTCTAATCGATATTATAATCACCTATGTCTTGAATTGCAATGCATCTAAAAATCGATTTGCCCCACCTCTAGTCATGAGACATGCAAATAAGCAATCAACGGCCTCGTCATTCCGACTAAAGAGCGGAGCTTTACGGGTAAGGTGAAGGGTGTTACACCCGACAAAACATCGGCCCTGGAGGGAACGTCTCCTCCTGCGCTCTTCGACCACAGTCTGGGAGCCGACAAGCAGGACAGATGTAAAACACCTGCATTGCGGCGGCCCTCTGTTTAAAGTGTCACCTTTATTGTTAGTTTTGAAGCCCAAATACCTCCATATTACGCTTCATGCACCCTCGTTATTAACCAGTAAAATTGCTGTTTTTTGCCATTCTTCCCCACCATGATGTTATGCTTGTATGCCCTTTGTATGTGCGTTTAGGCACACTCAACATCATGCGCCTCAGCTCTCAGATGAAAGAACGGTACCGGTACATTTCAAAAGGTAGTATAGTACCGGTCTCAATTAATTAGTATCGCGGTACTTTATTAGTACCGGTATACCGTACAACCCTTGTCCCAGGCAAGACAAAATGTTATGTTCTACTCGTGTGCTCACTGACCTATGAGCGGGTCGGTGACGTGGGTCCAGTCGATGCAGTTCTGCAGCTCCAGCTGATAGTGGGACTGTATGTAGAGCAGAAGGTGCTGATAGAAGCCCACACCAGCAATCAGGTGGGTCCTGTAGGCGCACTCCAGCACGCTGCGGCTGTGGATATGCTGTGGTAAAAAAAATATGACTTACAGGACGGATTTCAACAGATAAAACCGCTCAAAAGATGGCAAGTTAAGTCATTTACAAAAGGTAAACATGCTAGGCTATCAGCTCCTAGGAGCGAGCAGCCACAGAGTAAGACACAAGCTAAACATACGGAAGTGAAGTGAATTATATTTGTATAGCGCTTTTCTCTAGTGACTCAACGCGCTTTTACATAGTCTAACACAATATTTAAGTTACATTTAAACCAGTGTGGGTGGCACTGGGAGCAGGTGGGTAAAGTGACTTGCCCTAGGACACAACGGCAGTGACTAGGATGGCGGAAGCGGGGATTGAACCTGAAACCCTCAAGTTGCTGGCACGGCCACTCTACCAACCGAGCTATACCACCCCCGGAATACGGAATAATCATTGAACAATATTGCGGTGCAAAACAGCACATTTGTCAATATAAATATTATCAAATAATTATAGTTGCATATTACTTACACATACAAAGTCATCAAGGCAGACGCGTATTAGAAAGTATCCAGTGACAAACGTGTCCGCATCATTCAACTTACTGCGTCATCAAATACATTTATTGTGACCGCTTGTTCTCTGAGTAATTATACTTAATCAAACCTTCTCTAACATTCCATACTACAAAAAAATTAAAGTATGTACTATGATTCGTGGTAATATCTTATTGGATTAATATAGCTATCGGCCAATACTCCAGGCACTAGTATTGATATTGTAGCGAAAGTAAAACAAAAAGTTATATCGGGACTAGGGATGGGTACCGTTCACATTTGAATCAATACCGGTACTCAATGGTACCAGTTTACGGTACTTTTGTAAGCATAAATAAATATTATTTAAAAAAATAAAATCCCATTTTTCTATTGCAACATTAAAAAATAAGCCGATTATGATAACTGCTGTTCAATTGTAATCTTGTTTCATTATCACATTTCTGAGCATCATTTGCTATTATACCGCTACGTTGCAATTGCAGTTGCAAGTCCAAGACATTAAATGGCAGTAGTGTATAGTTTATGGTGTGTTGGTCATTTCAGTCGTTGCGCCCTACAAAGTGTTAATACTGTAAGTAATGTACTAATTACACAACAGCTGTTTGATGGCAACATGCATCTTAGTTGTAGTTTGAAGGTGTTGAAATCAAAAAGGTAAAATCGCTAATGCTAGTCAGTAACGTGTCAATAGCAAAGCCAGTGTATATTAGCATCAAGCGAGCGCATTTATATAAAGTGGACATTACTTAACTTACATTGGAGCTTGTTTTTTTTAAGTCAATAAATTTGTTGGCATTGAAAATTACAACATTACCGAGAGGTAGTTTGGCTGATACGATCGGTGCCAAAACAAACACCCCCATTGGTACCCACCCCTAAGCGGGACAATATCTGTCAGCGCCT
>NC_084750.1:3186060-3206060 GCF_033978785.1 Entelurus aequoreus
TATAGCTTTATTTGATTGAATCTATTGTAGCATGTAGTACTTGCTTTGTAATGTTTTTCAAACAATATTTCTTATCTAAAGATTTTGTTTTTTTAAAGGCATGTTACACATTAAAACTGGTGTTTTTGGGAGGGCCAAGCACTGATTAAATTATTTTTAATTAATTTCAATGGGCATGGTTGACTTGAGGTACAAAGGTTTGAGTTACGGGCTCTGTCGTGGAACGCATCGTGCTCATAAGTTGAGCACATAGACCATAAGGACTTGCATGACCCTGAATGTATTCACCAAGGGGATGACTTTCTGACTGTTGGACAAGAAGGACAAAGGCCAGATTTTTAAGAACAATTCGGTACACTTTGTTTTTAAATCACATTGTTTTGTATATTATTGCTTTGGATTTTATTTACTTGTGCCATAGCAGAATGAAAAGGGGGTAAGTTATCTTGTCCTTCATTGAGTGTCTTTGATTATTTGTGCGGAGAGGTGGGGCCACTGAACCGCTAGCATCACACAGTGCAACAAGTTAGCCTGTGACCAACACATGTAGCAGCTCACATGGACAAAATGATGACAAAACCAAATGCCACCACATCACTGTGGGAATATTTCAGTTAATACCTCAGAAACAAGATCAAACTATTAACACAGAGGAGCCAGTTTGCTGAATGTGCTCGAATACGACAAACGTGCACGCCTACTTGAAACACAACCACCCGACAGTCCACACTCCTTGAGACATTAGCCCTTTAATACTGTGATAAAACTAGCATTTCTAAAAGTGCTGCCAACGTCTGACCGACATTTGTCATGTTGGTGTTTCCTCACTCGGAATCTTTTGTTAATACATCTGCTTATACTGTCGTGTTTATATTGTTACTCTGCACATTTGTTTAAAAAGGTCCTAACTTGATTGTCAGTTAGGTAATGTCCAACTCTACGTCTGCCAACATGTTCAATATTGAAGTGCAACTTGTACTTTATTTAGACATATTTATTGTCTTGCTTGTGTATATTTGAGAAGGCCCCACCCACTCCTTAACATATTTGATTGCTTTTGGTTGTGATTTTTAGTCAAGTGCAAAAGTTTGCTAACAAAGTATACTTTTATTGTTATTATTCAACTTGGAGATTTAGAAGTTCACATTCCAAATACAATGTTAAAATATACAAGAAATACATGTTTATTGCATTTGAAAGGATATACATGCATTATATGTGTGAATGTCCAAGCATTCACACATATCAGATTCTACACCTAAAAACAATCTATTCATTATTATTATTCCGCCGCAAAACTTTGGCGCGCTCCACAACCCAGTTTTCGTCCGATCTGAACCATTCAAATATTCAAACAATTGGCTTGACCGGCAATCGTGAGCTACCCACAACAAATATTTTGAAGTATCATAGATTAGCCAGAATTCCCAGTTTTCCGAGTCATTTTTCTCCATTGAAAATGACTGGGCCATTTTTTTCCCAGATTTCTCAACCGATTCGAACCGTTCCTCCATCCACACACTCCACTCACCTTGGACAAAAAAACTACCATTTTCCAAGTTCTAAAATGTTTTCAGATATTACCAGAATTCCCGGTTTTCACCTCTTACAGGAAAGTTCTCACAGTCCACATTTTTCAACCGTTTTTTAACATTCCACCTTCAAAACATTTCTCTTAACTACCATTTTTCTTTTCGTACAAATTTACGGTTCCAAAATACCCATTCAAATTCAAACTTTTAATACATCAACATTTTTCAAACAATTACAAAAATTCCAACACTAACCCATTCATATCATCTAGGACAATTGTGCTAGTGTCAACATTTTCTAAAATTCCCGGTTTTCCCAAATGTCCAGGGAATTCCCTTTCAAATATTCAAATGAATTCGAAAATTTCTCAAAATATTTAGCATTTTTTAAACCCGAATCCGACCTTTCAACTATCCACCCACACTGCTCTTCCCATGTTATTATATGTTCTTCTTCCTATGGGGGGCGTAACAGAAAATATTTGAGAAGCACTGCGTTATTCCAACAAATAAAGTGACATACATGGATGGATATTAGGATGACAGAAAACATGTTCCTGACAAAAATCCCATTTCTGTGTAAATATATTAGGGATGTCCGATAATATCGGACTGCCGATATTATTGGCCAATAAATGCTTTAAAATGTAATATTGGAAGTTATCGGTATCGGATTCAAAATTATCGGTATCGGTTTCAAAAAGTAAAATGTATGACTTTTTAAAACGCCGCTGTGTACACGGACGTAGGGAGAAGTACAGAGCGCCAATAAACCTTAAAGGCACTTCCTTTGCGTGCCGGGCCAATCACATAATATCTACGGCTTTTCACACACACACAAGTGAATGCAATGCATACTTGATCAACGGCCATATAGGTCACACTGAGGGTAGATGTATAAACAACTTTAACACTGTTACAAATATGCGCCACATTGTGAACCCACACCAAACAAGAATGACAAACACATTTCGGGAGAACATCCGCACCGTAACACAACAAACACAACAGAACAAATACCCAGAACCCCCTGCAGCACTAACTCTTCCAGGACGCTACAATATACAAGTCACTTAGAGCCAATTCAAAGCAGCTTAAGGTCCCAAGACAGTTGTTCGTAAGTATAAAGTGCATGGCACAGTTTTGTCACTGCCATGATCACTAAAAAAACGCAAGCTATCACCTGCTGCTGAGAGAAAATTGGTCAGGATGATCAAGAGTCAACCGAGAACCACCAAAAAGCAGGTCTGCAATGAATTGGAAACTGCTGGAACACAAGTGTCAGTGTTAACAGTCAAGCGTGTTTTGGTTCGCCATGGACTGAGCGGCTACCATGCAAGAAGGAAACCCTTGCTCCAGAAGCGACACCTTAAGGCTCGTCTAAAGTTTGCTGCTGATCACATGGACAAATATAAGACCTTCTGGAGGAAAGTTCTGTGGTCAGATGAAACAAAAATTAAGCTGTCTGTCCACAGTACCCAGCAATATGTTTAGAGGAGAAAAGGTGAGGCCTTTAATCCCAGGAACACCATCCCTACTACCGTCAAGCATGGTGGTGGTAGTATTATGCTCTGGGCCTGTTTTGCTGCCAATGAAACTGGTGCTTTACAGAGAGTAAATGGGACAATGAAAAAGGAGGATTACCTCCAAATTCTTCAGGACAACCTAAAATCATCAGCCCAGAGGTTGGGTCTTGGGTGCAGTTGGGTGTTCCAACAGGACAATGACCCCAAACATGTCAAAAGTGGTAAAGGAATGGCTAAATCAGGCTAGAATTAAGGTTTTGGAATGGCCTTCCCAAAGTCTTGACTTAAACGTGTGGACAATGCTGAAGAAACAAGTTCATGTCAGAAAACCAACAAATTTAGCTGAACTGCACCAATTTTGTCAAGGAGTGGTCAAAAATTCAACTAGAAGCTTGCCAGAAGCTTGTGGATGGCTACCAAAAGCGCCTTATTGCAGTGAAACTTGCCAAGGGACATGTAACCAAATATTACAATTTCTGTATGTATACTTTTGACCCAGCAGATTTGGTCACATTTTCAGTAGACCCATAATAAATTAATAAAAGAACCAAACTTCATGAATGTTTTTTCTGACCAACAATATGTGCTCCAATCACTCTATCACAAAAAAAAATAAGAGTTGTAGAATGATTGGAAACTCAAGACAGCCATGACATTATGTTCTTTACAAGTGTATGTAAACTTTTGACCACGACTGTATACTAGAGATGTCCGATAATATTGGACTGCCGATATTATCGGCCGATAAATGCTTTAAAATGTAATATCGGAAATTATCGGTATCAAAAAGTAAAATTTATGACTTTTTAAAACGCCGCTGTACGGAGTGGTACACGGACGTAGGGAGAAGTACAGAGCAGTTGCGTCTCCCAGTCATACTTGCCAATCCCGGGAGATTCCCGAATTTCAGTGCCCCTTGCAAAAATCTCCCGGGGCAACCATTCTCCCGAATTTCTCCCGATTTCCACCTAGACAACAATATTGGGGGCGTGCCTTAAAGGCGCTGCATTTGCGTGCCGGCCCAATCACATAATATCTACGGCTTTTCACACACACAAGTGAATGCAATGCATACTTGGTCAACAGCCATACAGGTCACACTGAGGGTTGCCGTATAAACAACTTTTAACACTGTTACAAATATGCGCCACACTGTGAACCCACACCAAACAAGAATGACAAACACATTTCGGGAGAACATCCGCACCGTAACACAACATAAACACAAGAGAACAAATACCCAGAACCCCATTGCAGCACTAACTACAATATACACCCCCCGCCACCCCCTAACCCCTACCCCCCCACCTCAACCCCACCCACCTCATGCTCTCTCAGGTAAAGCATGTCCCAAATTCCAAGCTGCTGTTTTGAGGCATGTTAAAAAAAATGATGCACTTTGTGACTTCAATAATAAAAATATGGCAGTGCCATGTTGGCATTTTTTACCATAACTTGAGTTGATTTATTTTTGGAAAACCTTTTTACATTGTTTAATGCATCCAACGGGGCATCACAACAAAATTAGGCATAATAATGTGTTAATTCCACGACTGTATACGTATATCGGTATCGGTTGATATCGGAATCTGTAATTAAGAGTTGGACAATATCGGAATATCGGCAAAAAAGCCATTATCGGACATCTCTAATGTATACTATTCATGTTTAAAGGCCTACTGAAATGATTTTTTTTAAATTTAAACGGGGATAGCAGATCCATTCTATGTGTCATACTTGATCATTTCGCGATATTGCCATATTTTTGCTGAAAGGATTTAGTATAGAACAACGACGATAAAATTTTGCAACTTTTGGTCGCTGATAAAAAAAAAAGCCTTGCCTATACCGGAAGTAGAGTGACGTCACAGGAGGTAGGATTCCTCACAATTCCCCGTTGTTTACAATGGAGCAAGAGAGATTCGGACCGAAAAAGCGACGATTACCCCATTAATTTGAGCGAGGATGAAAGATTCGTGGATGAGGAACGTTAGAGTGAAGAACTAGAGAGGCAGTGCAGGGTGTATCTTTTTTCGCTCTGATCGTAACTTAGGTACAAGGTCTCATTGGATTCCACACACTCTCCTTTTTCTATTGTGGATCACGGATTTGTATTTTAAACCACCTCGGATACTATATCCTCTTGAAAATGAGAGTCGAGAACTCGAAATGGACATTCACAGTGACTTTTATCTCCACGACAATACATCAGCGAAGCTCTTTAGCTACTGAGCTAACGTGATAGCATCTGGCTCCAATGCAGATAGAAACAAAATAAATAAATCCCTGACTGGAAGGATAGACAGAAGATCAACAATACTATTAAACCATGGACATGTAACTACACGGTTAATAATTCTCAGCCTGGCAAAGCTTAACAATGCTGTTGCTAACAACGCTGAAGCTAACTTAGCAACCGGACCTCACAGAGCTATGATAAAAACATTAGCGCTCCACCTACGCCAGCCAGCCCTCATCTGCTCATCAACACCCGTGCTCACCTGCGTTCCAGCGATCGACGGCGCGACGAAGGACTTCACCCGATCATCCGTGCGGTTGGCGGCTAGCATCGGCTAGGCGTCTGCTATCCAAGTAAGTACTCCTTGTAGTGTTGCTACAGCCAGCCGCTAATACACCGATCCCACCTACAACTTTCTTCTTTGCAATCTCCATTGTTCGTTAAACAAATTGCAAAAGATTCACCAACACAGATGTCCAGAATACTGTGGAATTGTTAGATGAAAACAGAACAGTTTGTATGGTGACACATTGGGTACGAATACTTCCGTTGCCGTCGTGACGTCACGCGCATACGCATCATACATAAACGTTTCCAACCGGAAGTTTAGCGGGAAATTTAAAATTGCACTTTATAAGTTAACCCGGCCGTATTGGCATGTGTTGCAATGTTAAGATTTCATCATTGATATATAAACTATCAGACTGCGTTAGTAGTGGGTTTCAGTAGGCTTTTAAGTAACTTTGACTGCAAATAAATATCGGCCTCCTTGACTACTAATAATCGGTATCGGCCCTGGAAAAAAAAACCATCTCGGTCGATCTCTGGTCGGCAGTGCTTGTGTTCTGACAGGTGACACCCACTTGTTTCGGAGGCTGATGTTCTCCGGCTTGAAGACCTCCCTGTAGGACGCCTTGCTGGCGATGATGACGTCCAGCTTGTGCACAGACTCCACTACCGCCCTGCAGAGCACGAAGCAGGCGACATGTTAATGCCATCAAAGACTAACCAACAAAATGAAATACAGACCACATGGCTTTTTGATTCACTGCTAAGCCACAAGCAGCTATGACGGATGCGCACACTTGACAATAACCTATTTTGGCGGCAGGTGTTCCTCTGTTGCACGACTACTTGACGTGGTATAAAAGCTAATAGATGACTTCCCTTAATTAGGATGAAAACACGCAATGACGTTCAATTAGCAGGACATCTTTAATACCTGTAAAGCCGCTTGATGAGAAGCACTTTCGCCTCCGGCTCGTTGTCCTGTCCCGGTCCGCTCATGTTGTCCTGGTCGGTGTCCGCTCCAAAAGCCACTTGCCTCGGCCTTGGAGGGTTCGCTTGGCCCGGCAGTGACAACCGTGTTGTTAGCCAGCTAGCATTAGCCTTCCAGCTAGCGTTAGCGTCGGCGAGTCTCTTTCGTTTCCTGTCAACGTTGGCGAGGCCCCCCTCTACCCATCCGTTTCGAATACCGGGTGAGAGGGGTGCCCGGTAATGTGCGCGCTTCCCGGTCAGCTAAAGCGCCCTGCTTCGCCTCTGCTCTTGAGCCTCAGTCCAACTATTGCTATCAGGGCGGCCATTCTTCTTCCAGGCAGTGACCGCTTGAATATCGCGAGAATTCAGAAAACACGCGAGAGTTCAACCTTTCGGGTTGCCAGGTGGAGATAGTGTATGTTTTCTTCTTCTTCTTCTTCTTCTTCTTCTTCTTTTTGTTAAATGGCGGTTGGCAAGCAACCTTCTGGTGTGCATTTCCGCCACCCACTGAAATGGAGTGTGGACTGAGGTGGAACCAAACTCTATTTAATTTACTTTTATTTAACCCTGTCTTTTTAAAATATGAATATAATGCTTTGTAACCTACGTCTTCTGAGTGCAGTCGTAAAATATCTTCCACTACAAACCTAACCTTCTCTTTCGCTAAGTTATTTCCCAACAGTGGTGTGCCGTCAGGGCTAGTAAGGCCTTCTCTGCTGGCCTAACATAACCAGAAATCCTGATCATAATTAAAGATAAAAGTCATTTTTAATTTACTTACTGTAAATATCTAAAAGTATTCATATTCTATTCATGTCATATTTGTGTGGACCCAGGGCCCACACAAATAATAACACTGAATTAGTAATCTTACTCGTTAATCATATCCAATAATTATATCTACTTTACTTAGTTTTGATGGGATAAACTTTTTCGAATTATATGAATGGTGTTAATCACAAAGATTATCATCAGGCTTAGGTTAGGCTGATAAACACTAATTAACAAATAACACAAATAAACACTAATTAAAGAAGGGACTAGTAAATACTAATGAAAAAATATGATTAAATGTTTTTGTATTTTTTTATTTGTATACAATTACACAGTGCTAAAACAAATATAATAATAAATAATTAACTGTCAATAAAATTAAAGTGCAAATGAAAATACATCTTCCCCACTTTAGTCATAATTTGTGCTTAAGAAACTTCTTTATGACATCTGTTTGTTTGATATTGTCATTACTGCCACAAGTTGAGTTGAGTTGAGTTGAGTTTGAGTTTATTTCGAACATGCAAGCTTACAACATGATACATCACAATTTCCAGTTTCTCTTTTCAACATGTTCGAAAAGGAGTAGGAAGAAGCAGAGCTTATTTAATCCTACCCCTTTTCTTTACATAACAGTTGCAAAACTTTTTGTTCACTTCCTGTTCACAATTTTTTCACAATAAACTCCATAAGTAATCACAATAAAAATAAATAAATAAATAATAGTAAGAATTTAATAATAATAATTGGTGAAGTAAGTCATATTTCATATGATGAGATAAGTAAGATTACTTTTAGAATGAATGAATGGATGGATGAAATAAATTGAGAATGTTTGTCATGGTTCTTCTTCTTTGTACTTTGTAAACACTTTAAGTTTGAAGAGCACAAAGAACTATAGAGGCAGAAATTAAGTACAAAAAGTATAAAAACAAGTTAACAGACATACTACAATCATGTAGAAAAGAATATTACAGTGAATTATTGGACAGGAACAAAAATAATATGAGAGCAACATGGGGCATCCTCAATAGCATTATTAAAAATGGAACTAAGAGGGACTACCCTCAATACTTCTTAGATGAAAATAAAAAAAATGACAACATAAAGGAAGTAGTTGAAAGCTTCAATAATTATTTTGTAAATATTGGACCAAAATTGGAAGAAAGGATTCCAGACCCAGTTCCAATTGAGGACTATAATTATACCATAGAGCTAACTATATTTGGGATACAAAAGGTGCCCCACTCATAAAGTGATACATTTTTATTAGGTTTTTCTTTCACTTTCAACACTTAAGTTACGAGATCAACTTCAGATATAGCTGTCGATTTTATGCTGGAACAATTATTTTGTTTGTTTTATGCGCTTTTGTCAAAGAAAACTTTGATGATTTTATATGGCTACTACACAATATATGCAATATTTACCACATAAAACATTTTAAAGTGAAATATTTGAAGTAATTGGAGCCCTGAAAATAATTCATTGTAACATGGATTTTTTGTCGTTATTATTATTTTTTTGAGCAATGGCAAAAAAATAAAAATAAAGAAAGACAAAAGAAGAAAAAAAACAGCCTGCATGGCAGCTTTTATGTCAACATTGCAACTTTTTCTCGTTAGATTTCACCTCATTCCACTTTTTTTAATGTTCTTTTTTATTTTTACAATAGTATTTCCAGAATGTGTGGCGGGCCGGTAAACAATTAGCTGTGGGCCGCAAATGGCCCCCGGGCCGCACTTTTGACACCCCTGACTTAGGCCTACTACGCTACTGTATTTGATTATTGGCCATTACGCTGTTTTTTTTCTGAGGTGCTACTTGGTGAAACAAGTTTGAGAAGCACTGACCTTGGTGAACTCTTCAGCACTTACCCGGATCCCAAATACACGAAACCCTGCAAGAAAAGTGTGCTTTGCATAACACGCCTCTTTAAAACATCCCATATCTGACACATGAATATTGCATCGTGTCGACCAACCTGCTGCAGGATTGCGAACACATCAGGAAGATTTTCCAGACGGAGCACATTTGGGCCACCATCTGGACGACCAAAACATTTCATCCTGCTTGTGACGACAGTCCCCGCTTCGAATAAAGACACCGCTGCCATGCTGACTAAAAATACCATTCCGACGTGCTTACTGTTGCCGTCACGGTGACCTCCGCAAATTGGCAGCAGCACGAAGCTCATCAGGCGTCTCATCAGTCAGCCATGATGGCAACACCTGCTGGAGCGCCTCAAGCATTCAAATGAAACGTGAAGGTCGTTACCACGTGCACCTTTTTCACCTGGAATATACAACATTCATTAATCTGCTGCAAGTCTTTTACAAAGTCCAGTAATATCCCTTTTGTGACAAACAATGTTGTAAATTAATCTGTTCCAGGGTTCAAACTGTGGCCATCTTACCACTTCTACTAACTGGTCATTTGATAACTATTTCTATTGTACCACGGTACCTGTCATACAGGAGTAAAAAGTAGGTAAATACCAAATAATGTGATTTAAAAAAAATTAAAGTAAAATAAAGTGTCAGATTAATTGTATCTAAGTTATCACAAAACTTTGTGTTTCAATGAGTTCCCGGCGAGCAGACAAAAGCTGTCTTTGATCTGACCAAGCAAAGGCTTGTAAAACTCCACTGTGTAGGATGGGAAGCGACATGAAGGTGTCAGTTTTTTTTGATGTATTGCAATCCACAGGAAGATTTTGTCTTGACCCGAGATCTACAAAGCGGAGAGGAAGCAGGACCTGACCCCCCTCCAGGCACCTTTTTTTTTTAACTGTTTTGTAACCAAAGACGACAGCTGTTTACGACCCCCATTCCTTTATAAACAGCTGTTGCCATGTAATCAGGGAAAGTCCCGCAGCAGCGGCGAGCAGACAAAAGCTGTCTTTGATCTGACCAAGCAAAGGCTTGTAAAACTCCACTGTGTAGGATGGGAAGCGACATGAAGGTGTCCGTTTTTTTTAATGTATTGCAATCCACAGGAAGATTTTGTCTTGACCCGAGATCTACAAAGCGGAGAGGAAGCAGGACCTGACCCCCCTCCAGGCACCTTTTCTTTGAACTGTTTTGCAACCAAAGGCGACAGCTGTTTACGACCCCCATTCCTTTATAAACAGCTGTTGCCATGTAATCAGGGAAAGTCCAAATAAAAGAGGAGGCGTACAATCTTTCGTCAAGGGTACAGGTCTACGTGTGTCTCTTCATTGAGCCAAATTTAATTCTGTCTCTGTTTAATTCCTTGCTTCCTTGTCTGTTTAATAGATGTCATCAGCGTTTGAACCTGACATAAAGCAACACTACTCACCCTTCAAATGTGTTGCTTGAGTGTTCCTTTTGTAAGTATTGCTGGAATAACCTTTTCATTGATTCAATGAAAGACATTGTTCATGTTGTACTGAACTGCCAGACCCTTCCGTATGTCATTTCCTGTTCTGTGGTTACCGTCACACATTTCACTCTTGCTGTTATTTACTACTGTTCATAAGTGTTTTGAAGGGTTTGTTTTTTGTTTCCGGTTTCTCGCCGACTCGATTTGGCCTGGATGAATTCACCGTGCACAAAACGAGGCAATTTCATAATAAAACACATCAAATGGAATTCATGCATTGAATTTATTGTGTTGCACACTTCAAAAATGCCAAATAAAATTGAGCACAGTAGTACCTCGGGATACATGAGTTTCATTGGTTCTGTGACTTGTATTTCGAAACAGCGTCACTCACTGAAATTAATCAAAATCAATTTAATGCAGTGCCAGGCCCCAAATCATCAGCATTTTAACACATAGCATGCATTTTGATAATAAAAACGTATTTTTTAGATAATAAATATTGTATAAAAAGAATACTGTACAAAATAATTTAGTACAAAACAAGTACAGAAGTTTTATAAAGTAACACTAATGTCAAGTATTTACCTTGGACAGTGGACTTCTATAGTATGTCCTTGCTTCTCCATATTTTCATGGATAAATGTCTGCCGTTTATATACAGTATATTGCCAAAAGTATTTGGCCACCTGCCTTTACTCACATATGAAATTTAAGTGCCATCCCATTCCTAACCCATAGGGTTCAATATGATGTGGGTCCACCTTTTGCAGCTATTACAGCTTCAACTCTTCTGGGAAGGCTGTCCACAAGGTTGCGGAGTGTGTTTATAGGAATTTTCGACCGTTCTTCCAAAAGCGCATTGGTGAGGTCACACACTGATGTTGGTGGAGAAGGCCTGGCTCTCAGTCTCCGTTCTAATTCAAGGAATAAACAAAAGGCGCTCACAGAGGAGGTAACAAACTTGGCTACGAAACAAAAGACATGCACATGGGCACAAAAACTATGAACAATAAACACAAACTTACTTGACATAGAACATGGCATGAAGACGCGATCATAAAGAGGGCAGAGAATAAATGTGCAGAGAAGGTGATGTCGCCAGGAAGACCAACAGAAAAAGACATATTTAAATAGTGACATGATCAGTGAAAACAGGTGTGTGACTCAAAACGTGAAACAGGTGCGTGACAGGACAGGTGAAAACTAATGAGTTGCTATGGAAACAAACAAACCAGGAAGTGCAACCAGGAACCAAAAAGAGTCCAAAAAACAAACACATGGGCAAAACAAAACATGATAAACAGACATGACAGAACCCCCCCCTTACGGACAGATCCCAGATGTCCAAAAACAAAAAACAGGATCAAGAGTCATGGGAGGGCGGGAGGGGGACATGGCGGTGGGTCGCCACGCCAAGTGGCCCCGAATCCACCGAGGCATAGTCATGTGGCGGCGGCGAGTGGAACGCCGCCGCCACAGGCGAGGTGGGCGACCCGGGAAGGGCCACATGCGTGGCCGACGATCAGGTGGGCGCACTTGGCGTGGCGGACGACCAGGTAGTGGCCACAACCGTGGCAGACGAGGAGGCAGGCGCGTCGTCGTCATTGAAGGCGTGGAAGCCGCAGATGACGCAGGTGCGGGTGCAGCAGATGAAGCTTGGCGTGGCGCGTCGAGCGGCGAAGCTCGGCGTGGCGCTTCGGGCGGCGAAGCTTGGCGTGGCGCTTCGGGCGGCGAAGCTTGGTCTTGGCTGCTTGGAGGGTCTTGGCGTGGCGGTGCCTGGTCTTGGGGTGGGGGGTCTTGGTCTTGGTCTTGGTCTGAGCTTGGGGTGTCTTGGTCTTGGTCTGGGATTGGGGTGTCTTGGTCTTGGTCTGGGATTGGGGTGTCTTGGTCTTGGTCTGGGCTTGGAGGGTCTTGGTCTGGGCTTGGAGGGTCTTGGTCTGGGCTTGGAGGGTCTTGGTCACTTGGCGGTTCTTGGTCTTGGTCACTTGGCGGAAGACGCGATCATAAAGAGGGCAGAGAATAAATGTGCAGAGAAGGTGATGTCGCCAGGAAGACCAACAGAAAAAGACAGATTTAAATAGTGACATGATCAGTGAAAACAGGTGTGTGACTCAAAACGTGAAACAGGTGCGTGACAGGACAGGTGAAAACTAATGAGTTGCTATGGAAACAAACAAACCAGGAAGTGCAACCAGGAACCAAAAAGAGTCCAAAAAACAAACACATGGGCAAAACAAAACGTGATAAACAGACATGACAAGTATGGTGCAGACTAACAAGGATCCACTTGAAACTCCTGTGGGGAAACTTTGTTTTGATCAGAAAAATAACAGAAAAATATGCAGCTTATTCCAAAATGATTGTGTGTCTGTCTCCTATGTAATTGCGCTCTGGAATAAATGTTGTGAATGACATCTGCTGGGTCAAAACGTGGTCTCTTCCTAACAGGTATTTACTTACCAAAGTCAAAGAGATTTCTTTCAAAATCCTTCATGGTTATTACCCTGTAAAGACTGTGATGGCTAGATACAAGAAGGACATTGATGTCACCTGCCCCTTATGTAACATGCATCCAGAGACTGTTTACCACCTGTTTTGGACTTGTGAAATAACTCCATCACTATGACAAGGAATCTGTCGCTTCATCCTGGACAATATTCATGACACATTTGTGTTTTGTTTTAAAGATGTGCCATTTGGATTTACACTGTGTGAGAAAACATTTGAAAAGGAATTTTATCTTTAAAACCTCATTATACTATAAAAAACAGAATACAATGATTTGCTGATCCTTTTCAACTTATATTCAATTGAATAGACTGCAAAGACAAGATATTTAATGTTCGAACTGAGAAACAAATTTTTTTTTTTTGAAAATAATCATTAACTTAGAATTCAATGGCAGCAACACGTTGCAAAAAAGTTGGCACAGGGGCATTTTTACCACTGTGTTACATGGCCTTTCCTTTTAACAACACTCAGTAAACGTTTGGGAATTGAGGAGACCAATTTTTTCAAGCTTTTCAGGTGGAATTATTTCCCATTCTTGCTTGATGTACAGCTTAAGTTGATTAACAGTCCGGGGTCTCTGTTGTGGTATTTTAAGTTTCATAATGCGCCACACATTTTCAATGGGAGACATGTCTGGACTACAGGCAGGCCAGTCTAGTACCCGCACTCTCTTACTACGAAGCCACGCTGTTGTAACACATGGCTTGGCATTGTCTTGCTGAAATAAGCAGGGGCGTCCATGATAACGTTGCTTGGATTGCAACATAAATTGCTCCAAACTTGTATGTACCTTTCAGCATTAATGGTGCCTTCACAGATGTGTAAGTTACCCATGTCTTGGGCACTAATACACCCCCATACCATCACAGATGCTGGCTTTTCAACTTTGCGCCTATAACAGTAGAGTTTTAAACTGCACTTACAGATGTATCATGGTTTTCTGAAGTGTTCCTGAGCCCATGTGGGGATATCCTTTACACACTGATGTCACTTTTTGAGGGATCCAAGGTCACAGGCTTAGCCGCTTACGTGCAGTGATTTCTCCAGATTCTCTGAACCTTTTGATGATATTACGGACCGTAGATGGTGAAATCCCTAAATTCCTTGCAATAGCTGGTTGAGAAATGTTGTTCTTAAACTGTCCGACAATTTGGTCACGCATTTGTGCACAAAGTGGTGACCCTCGCCCCATCCTTGTTTGTGAATGACTGAGCATTTCATGGAAGCTGCTTTTATACCCAATCATGGCACCCACCTGTTCCCAATTAGCCTGTTCACCTGTGGGATGTTCCAAATAAGTGTTTGATGAGCATTCCTCAACTTTCTCAGTCTTTTTTTGCCACTTGTGCCAGCTTTTTTGAAACATGTTGCAGGCATCAAATTCCAAATGAACTAATATTTGCATAAAATGACAAAGTTCTCCAGTTCGAACGTTAAATATCTTGTTTTTGCAGTCTATTCAATTGAATATAAGTTGAAAAGGATTAGCAGATCATTGTATTCTGTTTTTTAATTTACGATTCACACAATGTGCCAACTTCACTGGTTTTGGGTTTGTAAATGTGTGGGTAGAATTTTATCAAACAAAACCAACTTTCTTTTAAACAATATAGAAATTGATCAGAGCTGTTTATCTATTTTATGGAGGAATGTAGCTAATCATAGAACTGGCACCCAATATTATTAAAAACTATTGATTTTAAATCGTGAAACGTTCGGAACCGAATCATTACGCCCAAGAATCAAATCGACTCATGTGGTGCCCAAAGATTCACAGCCTTCATTAACAGCATAAGGAAGATTCAGAAAAATAGATTCATAAAAGGCGGCATAGCTCGGTTGGTGGAGTGGCTGTGCCAGCAACTTGAGGGTTCCAGGTACGATTCCCGCTTCCGCCATCCTAGTCACTGCCGTTGTGTCCTTGGGCAAGACACTTCACCCACCTGCTCCCAGTGCCACCCACACTGGTTTAAATGTAACTTAGATATTGGGTTTCACTATGTAAAAGCGCTTTGAACCACTAGAGAAAAGCACTATATAAATATAATTCACTTCACTTCACTTCAAAAAGCTAAAACACATACACTATTCATGAAATCATAAAATAAGTACTTCAAAGGGAGCGCTGTGAATACAAAAAAAAAAGAGGACACAATCCCACACTCATTTAAGAATTTAATAATTTAATAATTTATTTACGTATTTCTATCTCCAGCTTCACCCGCCCGAAAAATATAAATTCCGGTGTATTCCAAAAATGAAAACAACAAAAAAGAAGAAATGAAGTAGAAGGAACAACGTCATTTTTCATCAACCGCGCTAATCAGTTAGCACAAGCCAAAACTGTCAATACCGGTTATCACGGAAAGAAGGAAACAATCACACTCATAACACGACACTCTTCCAATAATATTCACAAACACATCCCCAAAACTCTTCTGGTAAAAAACAACAAGGGAGGGGGGGCTATATGGCTTGTCAAAAGTGGGGGCCGGGTGGGTGGGGCCAGGTGGTATGAATAAATAAATGAGTATAAGATAAGAGGGAGGCACACTTATTAGTATATGGAAGAAAAAAAAGCAATGGCTGCTTATTGGAAGAATTTTAGCCAAATTCTAAGAAAGAAAGCAAGTGAGAAATATGTTACAGTATATAAGGTTGTCGGAATAAATATAGAACTCTGCGTGACAACCGGAGGAACCAATAAAGTCAAAGTCCGACAAAAAGCAGATGGGCAAAAAGAATCCTCTATATATTCATATCTATATTTACAATGGCTGACTCTTATAAAAGTGTTGGAAAGGGCGTCAGATGACGTGCGCTAAAAAGCTCACCGAGCCTCCTTATTGGTAGAAAGAGAGAGAAACATTAGAGGGGAAAAAATAACTGTACACTCTGCATGTATACAAACAAAGCGTGTACAGCATCATTATATATATGTACATACAGTATATACACACACACACACACACACGCACACTCGTTCTAAGGAATCTCTCTCTGAGCCAACAGCTTTCCATCCAGCTGGAAGGAAATGCTTCAAAAAGAGCAAAAGTTGCTTCATGACGTGTAGAAAAAGATCAAAAGTGTAAACAGAGAGCTCCATGGCGACGGCGTGATGACCAGCGGGCTGACGTGGGGACTGATGGCGGGCGGAACACGCGCTTTGTTGCCAGGCTTGGATTGTCTCGTGGAGGGGGTGGGGTGGGGGTAAAGCAAGCTGGTAGAAAAGAGGACTTAGTTTGAGGGCTGAACGCGTCCGTCCTTCGTCAATAAAGAAACCTCTGGAAGATTTGTGGTGAGGAGTCCTTCATGTTTCACGTAGAAGAAGAATAGAAAAACAAACACTCGCCGTCTTGGTCCTCGCCTCGGCTCTGCATATTGTGTCGCCTTCCAAAAGTCCCGTCATAGTGTGTTCAAAGGCCCCCCAAAAGGAGGTCAGTCCTCACGTACTGTACATGGTCCCGGGATGGAGAAAGCCAGCGAGAGAGAGAGAGAGAGAGAGAGAGAGAGAGAGAGAGAGAGAGAGAGAGAGAGAGAGAGAGAGAGAGAGAGTGTAAATGAGAGAGACAGACAGAGAGAGAGAGAGAGAGAGCAAAATATGGATGGATGGAGAAATAGAGAAAGAGGGAGAAAATGACAGTGAAAAATAGAGCAAGAGAGAGAGAAAGAGGTCAAGTAAGTGAGATAGAGAGAGAGAGAGAGGAGAGCGAGCACTGCATCTCTCCATCATGGTGTCATGAGAGAGAGCGAGAGAGAAAGAAAAAGAGAAAGAGTAAGAGAGAGGAGAGAGAGAGAGAGAGAGAGAGAGAAAGTGAGTGAGTGTGAGACAGAGAGAGGGAGAAAGAGAAAGAGAGAGAGAGAAAGAAAGAAAAAGAGTGAGAGAGAGAGAATGAGAGAGATAAGAGAACGAAAAAGAGAAACAGTAAGAGAGAGAGAGTGAGTGAGTGAGTGAGTGAGTGAGAAACCAGGGTGCGGTAGAAACTGAACTGCACTTCCTAACAACCTGCCCACTGTACCAAGACATCAGAGACATATACTTCCCACAAATGGCAAATACCCAAAGAGAGTTTGAAAACATGACAATTAACGACAAACTCCCATACCTACTGGGGGAAGTAAAGCAATGTGCAAACACAGCAGCAAGATTCGTGAGCCGTTGCGACAAGAAAAGGACATCCAATGGAATACAACCACCATAAAGACTATTCCTGCACTATTTGTACTATACGGACATCTGTACATAGATCTACCCACAAACAGAGCATATACGTTCAAATACACTTGGAAAACTGCTGCTATTTTTAAGCCATCTTTACTTGAATGTATACATATATGCATCTTTATTTAAACGTTTTGCACAACTCTATAGTTTATCTTATTTTATTACTATAATGTTATATTTTAATTAGTCTTAACATTTTTAAAGTTGCAATGTGACACAGCTCTGTTCACACAGCTCTTTAGTATAGTAGACCTATATTTTAATTGTACATAGTTTTAATTTCAATTTCAATAGGTGCTTAAGTTTGATACATTTTAATTGTTTTGATCCTTACTTGAATGTATACATATGCATCTTTATTTAAATGTTTTGCACAACTCTATAGTTTACCTTATTTTATTACTTTTTATTATTATAATCTTATATTTTAAATTAGTCTTAACATTTTTTTAAAGCTGTAATGTGACACAGCTCTGTTCACACACATCTTTAGTATAGTAGACCTATATTTTAATTGTACATACTTTTAATTTCAATAGGTGCTTAAGTTTGATACATTTTAATTGTTTTGATTGATTGTTTTAATGCTGGCTTTGGCAATGTAAACGTTTGTTTCCCATGTCAATAAAGCCCCTTTGAATTGAATTGAAATTGAATTGAGAGAGAAAGTGAGTGAGTGAGTGAGTGAGAGAGAGAGAGAGAGAGAAAGAGAAACAGTAAGAGAGAGAGAAAGAGAAAGAAAAAGAGTAAGAGTGAGTGAGTGAGTGAGTGAGTGAATGAGTGAGTGAGAGAAAGAGAGAAAGAGAGAGAGAGAGAGAGAGAGAGAGAGAGAGAGAGAGAGAGAGAGAGAGAGAGAGAGAGAGAGAGAGAGAGAGAGAGAATGCTTTAAAAGAGGAATCAGCTTTTTTTGACTCGGGAGAGGTCAAGCACCTTGGAAATAGAATACCCACAATGCACCTCCACTCTCTCTCCTGCGTCAGCGCTTTAGGTGTCCTGCATAGTCGCCTGCATGCACAAATATTCCATCTTCCTGCCTGGGGGCGTCCAAAACACTTCCTTACAGAAAGAGAGAGAGAGAGAGAGAGAGAGAGAGAGAGAGAGAGAGAGAGAGAGAGAGCCCAGCGGTTCCTGCTCACATGGTGGTCATGTGGTGGTCACGCAGTGGTCACATGGTGGCCACATGGTGGTCACATGGTGGTCACGTGGTGGTCACATGGTGGTCACATGGTGGTCAAATGGTGGTCACGTGGTGGTCACACAGTGGTCACATGGTGGTCACGTGGTGGTCACACATTGGTCAAACGGTGGTCACGTGGTGGTCACGTGGTGGTCGCATGGTCCGCTGAGCTTCTGCCTGAGGGCCCACAGACCGGGACCAGCGGCCCAGGCGCTCCCTGTGTCAGCCAATGGCGTCGCGGGAGAGGGCGCGGGACATTTGGCTGTGCCAGCCTGTGGAATGTCGCTGACGCATCAGCCAGTTAGCTTCCACACTGTCCTCCATCACGCTGTGGGCGTGGCTAGGGACACAGGGAGGGAGGGGTCATCACAATCAAACAAAAACTTGATTTGTTGTCTCCCCTCACGCTGTGGGCGTGGCTAGGGACACGGGGGAGGGAGAAGTCATCACATTTCAAACCAAAATTTCGATTTGTTATATCCCGTCTCAGCCCTCTTTACCTGAGATGTCTACGCTGAGTCAGCAAGTTGTGGTGTACTTTGGATTCACTAGCACAAAGCAGCCAAAGTAGTTAGCATTGTGGCCGCAAGGGGGCGCTCTTTGGAAAAAGTCGACAGGATTTTTAAAATCGTCCAAAAAGGTGCCGTGGTGTTCCGTATATGTAGGGTCAGGAGGTCAGAAATATTGGTGATAATTAAATATGTAGGGGACGAGCATAGGGGGCGCTCAACACAAACACATGTTGATGTTTCCTGTTGAATGTAGTTAAAGGGAAAGTGCACTTGTTATGCAATGTTTCCCATCATTCACAATCCCCATTTAAGACAAGAACACATGTTTTTTTCCTTTATTTTGCATTCTAAATCATAAATAAACTCTAGCAAGAGCCAGCTAACAATGCCCTAACTAGCTAACCTCTATTCCGCCCATAAAGCGCTCAAAAGAAAGGTCCGTCATCGTTCTATATCCACGCTGTAAGTATATATGTCAGTGTTTTTCAACCTTTTTGGAGCCAAGGCACATTTTTGTTCATTGAAAAAATGCGGAGGCACACCACCAGCAGAAAACATTACAAATGTAAACTCGGTAGTTGATGTTGACAGTAAAAAGTAATTGTTGCAATTGTTGGATATTAATTCAAACCATAACCAACCATGCATCACTGTAGCTCTTGTCTCAAAGTAAGTGTCACGACCTGTCACATCACGCCATGACTTATTTGGAGTTTTTTGGTGTTTTCCTGTGTGTAGTGTCTTGCGCTCCTATTTTGGTGGCTTTTCCTGTTTTGTTGGTATTTACCTGTAGCAGTTTCATGTCTTCCTTTGAGCGCTATTCCCCGCACCTGCTTAGTTTTAGCCATCAAGACTATTTCAGTTGTGCGGGCGCTATCCTTCTTTGTGTGGAAATTGTT
>NC_084750.1:3211060-3243560 GCF_033978785.1 Entelurus aequoreus
TTAAGTTCCATAAACATGTCTCAATTTAAGTCCCATAAACATGTGTCAATTTAAATCCCATAAACACGTGTCAATGTCAGTCCCATAAACATGTGACAATTTAAGTCCCTTAAACATGTGACAATTTAAGTCCCATAAACATGTGTCATTTTAAGTCCCATAAACATGTGGCAATTTAAGTCCCATAAACACGAGTCAATTTCAGTCCTATAAACATGTGACAATTTAAGTCCCATAAACATGTGTCAATATAAGTACCATAAACATGTGTCAATTTAAGTCCCATAAAAATAAGCCAATTTAAGTCCCACAAACATGTGACAATTTAAGTCCCATAAACATGTGACAATTTAAGTCCCATAAATACATCTCAATTTAAGTCCCATAAACATGTGGCAATTTAAGTCTCATAAACATGTGACAATTTAAGCCCCATAAACATGTGACAATTTAAGTCCCATAAACATGTGTCAATATAAGTACCATAAACATGTGTCAATTTAAGTCCCATAAAAATGAGACAATCTAAGTCCCATAAACATGTGACAATTTATGTCCCATAAACACGTGTCAATGTCAGTCCCATAAACAATGTCTCAATTTAAATCCCATAAACATGTGACAATTTAAGTCCCATAAACATGTCTCAATTTAAGTCCCATAAACATGTCTCAATTTAAATCCCATAAACATGTGGCAATTTAAGTCCCATAAACATGTGACAATTTAAGTCCCATAAACATGTTTCAATTTAAGTCCCATAAACATGTGACAATTTAAGTCCCATAAACATATGCTGCTGTTTGGGTCAGCAACACAAATCTAGGTCCTAATAAAAAAACATCTGTTTGAACGTTTGTTGCCTTAAGTCAGAGGTGTCAAACTCATTTTTATTGAGGGCCACGTAAAGGTTGTGGTGGGCCACATAAATGACTTGGCAGGCCACATGAATGTTGTGGTTTTGGGCCACATAAATGATGCTGTGCCAAATAAATGTCGTGGTGGGCCACATAAATGATGCTGTGGGCCACATAAATGATGTGGTGGGCCACATAAATCTGGTGGTGGGCCACATAAATGATGTTGTGGGCTACATAAATGTTGTGGTGGGCCACATAAATTATGTTGTGGGCCACAAAAATGATGTTGTTGGCCACATAAATGATATGATTATAAATGTTGTGGTGGTGGGCCACATAAATGATGTTGTGGGCTACATAAATGTTGTGGTGGGCCACATAAATTATGTTGTGGGCCACATAAATGATGTTGTTGGCCACATAAATGATATGATTATAAATGTTGTGGTGGTGGGCCACATAAATGATGTTGTGGGCTACATAAATGTTGTGGTGGGCCACATAAATTATGTTGTGGGCCACATAAATGATGTTGTTGGCCACATAAATGATATGATTATAAATGTTGTGGTGGTGGGCCACATAAATTATGTTGTGGACCACATAAATGTTGTGGTGGTGGGCCACATAAATGATGTGGCGGGCCACGTAATATGGCATGGTGGGCCAAATAAATGATGTGATAGGCCATATAAATGTTGTGGTGGGCCATTTAAATGATGTGTTGGGCCACTTAAATGTCATGGTGGGCCACATAAATGTGGTGGGCCACGTAAATGTTGTGGTGGGTCACATAAATGCTGTGGTGAGCCATTTAAATGTCGTGGTGTGCCACATAAATGTTTTGGCGGGCCACATAAATGTTGTGGTGGGCCATTTAAATGTTGTGGTGGGCCACATGAATGTAGTGGTGGGCCATTTAAATGATGTCGTAGGCCACATTAATGTTGTGATGGGCAATATAAATGATGTGTGGGCCACATACCTGTTGTGGCAGACCAATTATGTGGCGGGCCTCAAAAAATGATGTGGCAAGCCACTATTAAAATTATGTGGCGGGAAATATTAGAATTATGTGGCAGGTCACAATAAAATGATGTGGCAAGCCACTATAACATGATGTGGCGGGAAATATTAGAAATATATGGCAGGTCACAATAAAATGATGTGGCAAGCCACTATAAAATGATGTGGCGGGAAATATTAGAAATATGTGGCAGGTCACAATAAAATGATGTGGCAAGCCACTATAAAATGATGTGGCGGGAAATATTAGAATTATGTGGCAGGTCACAATAAAATGATGTGGCAAGCCACTATAAAATGATGTGGAGGGCAACATTAGAATTATGTGGCGGTCCACACTAAAATTATGTGGCGGGCACCATTACAATTATGTGGTGGTCCACACAAAAATTATGTGGTGGACCACCTTAACATTATGGGATGGCCCAAACTAAAATGAAATGGCGGTCCACAATAAAATTATGTGGCAGGCCAACTTAAAATGAAGTGGCAGACCACATCAAATAATGTGACAGACCACGTAAAATGAAGTGGCAGGCAACATTAGAATTATGTGGACTGCCAAATTAAAATGAAGTGGCGGTCGACAATAAAATGATGTGGTGGGCAACATTACAATTATTTGGCGTGCCACTATAAAATGAAATGGCGGTAAAATGATGTGGCGGGCAAAAATGAAATGACGTGGCGGGCACCATTACAAATATGTGGTGTGCCATATTAAATAGAACGTGGTGGTCCACAATTAAATGATGTGGCAGACCAAATAAAATGACGTTATGGGTGACATTGGAATTATATGGCGTGCCTCGTTAAAATGATGTGGCGGTCCACAGCAGAATGACATGGTGGGCCGTAATAAAATGATGTGGGAGGCCAAATTAAAATGATGTGGCTAGCCATGATAAAATGTTGTGGCGGATGATATTAGAATTATTGTAGCGTGCCACATTAAAATTAAGTGGCGGGCCACAATAAATTGATGTGGCAGACCCCATAAAATGACGTGGGGGGCAACATTAAAATTATGTGGCGCGCCACATCAAAATAAAGTGGCAGACTAAATAAAATGATGCGGCGGGTCAGATTGTGCCCCCAGGCCTTGGGTTTGACATTGACTGGCGTTGGCAGCGACACGTATTATTATTATTATTATTGTGTCATTCATGTCTGGTGTGATGATGTCATTGTGACGCGTGCAGGAGAGGACACGTACTGTGCTATGATAGACTCACTCAAGTACCTTATCTTATCTTAACTTATCCTATCTAATCACTTCTTTACAGTCCTTAAGGGACTTAGCATGCAGCCAAATCTTTCAGGGTCATTCCACCAGATGTTTACATCCCCACTAAATACAAATGAGTCAAAGTTAACTGTCAAATATACATTTTTACCACACAAATAGTTTGAAAGTTTCATTAAAATCCACTTAACAACTTTTTTAATTATCCATAGCGGAATGAAAGAAATATTTCAAGTTAAATTAATGAAAAACTTCACGCGCACGCGCACGCACACACACACACACACACACACACACACACACACACACACACACACACACACTACACTCACTCATTCACTCACATTTTATTTATTGACGCTGAAAGATTCACAAATAGAAAAAAAAAAGATTTTCTTTAAAAAAAAAAAAAAAACGATTTGCAAATATTAAAACAATTATTTTAATAAAAAAAAAAAAAAAAAGATTCGCATTGTAAACTCTTTTTCCTGCAGGTAAAAAAACAATGTGCAAGTATAAAGACAATTTTCTTCAATTAAAAAAACGATTCAGAAGTATAAAATCTATTTTTTTCCAATTAAAAAAGGATTCACAAAATACAAAAAAAAATGTTTTTTTTAAATAAAAATGGTCAAGTATAAAAACTATTTTCTTCAATTAAAAAAAACATTTGACATGAATAAAAACATTAAAAAACGGTTTGCAATTAAAAAACAACAATGTTTTTCAATTAAAAAAATGGTTGGTAAATAAAAAACTATTTTCTTTAATCAACTAAATCTGTTCACAAAAAAAAAAAAATCTAAAATTTTGAAAAATGGATTCGCACGCAAAAAACGACAACAATTCTGCAAGTAAAAACAAGTATAAAAACTACTTTTTTCAATTCAAAAAAACAATTCTCAAAGTAAAACAAATGTTTTCCGTAAGTAAAAAAGTGATTAGCAAGAATAAAAACTATTTGCAAATAAAGAAAATATGTAATTTTCTTTAGATAAAACACGAGCTGCAAGTAAAAAAAACATTTTTCTTCAGTTAAAAAATCGATTCACAAGTATAAAAACTATTGTCTCCATTTATTTATGTAAAAGTACATTTATTCATAATCATCGAAACAAATACTTCAATAGTCAATTAAATATTTTATTATTCATGTTATTATTTCATGAATTAAAGATGAATTATTTATTACATGAACGTGTATGTCATGTAATAAATAATCATTATTTGCATATTTAAATAGTAAATGATGAAAAAAGGAATTAAATGGTTAAATAATGAATCAAATCATGAAATAATTAATGAAAAGATGAAATAACCAAATGTACTTTTACAAAAAATACATGAAATATTTAATTCCATTAACTATGAATTAATGACACATTTAAGTCATTATTTTAAGATGTATTTATTTATTTAATCATGTCCCTTTTGAGCCTCCGTATTTTAGTACAATATGTGAATGATTATATTTGGAGATGAAAAAAGACAAAAATATAAATTCATTTTAACAGTTAGTCCCATCAAATGCGTGTAATGACCATTAAAAAAAAGCAAACTACGAGGTGCAACGTCCTTATATGGTCGGCAGGAAGTCTGCATCGATTCGCAAGTGTAAAAACTATTTTAAAAAAAATTTTTTTTAAACGATTCGCAATGTAAATAAATATTTTTTCTGCAGGTAGAAAAACAAATTTGCATGTTTAAAAACTATTTTCTTCAATTAAAAAAAGCAATTTGTAAGTATGATGACGTAAAGACAAAAATATAAATGCATTTTGAGAGTTACCGCCATCAAATGCGTGGAATGACCCTTAAAAAAAGCAAACTATGAGGTGCCACGTCCTTATAAGGTCGACAGGAAGTCTGCACTTTACCAATGGCTGGGCTAACGGCGCTGGCTTAATAAAGTGGCGTTCGTCTCTCAAAAGTCATGATTCCTAAAAAGAGCAACGTCCCTCTACAAGACACGCCAACATGTGATGGAGGTTGGAGGACAGCGGGGAGGAGGGGGGGGGGGGGGCGGGGACATGAGGGACAATAAATCATCTCAAGTCTCCATCGCAAAACAAATCAATACTCAATCAATACCGGTATTGATTGTTGTGTCGCAATTTTCTCTTCTCAATCAGAACCAAAGTAAAAGGTGCCGTCCTCGTGGATGCCAGGAAGACTACGTGGCCTTCTGGGTGTGCGGGTGTGTGTGTGTGTGTGTGTGTGGCAGACAACAAACACTAGTTTAATACACACTGTGTGAGGCGCACACATGCGTATTAAAAGTGACGAGTACGAGTCAAAGCAGCAGATCATGAAAAAGACACATGATGAACATGACAACCCTTCTGGAACTTACCACCGTATTTCACACTCTGCAGGGTGCCGCTCTTTGTTTCACCCGTGTGTGTGTGTATGTGTGTGTGTGAGTGAGTAAGAGTGTATGTATGTGTGTGTGTGTGTGTGTGTGTGTGTGTGTGAATTCTACTTCAAACTAAGTGAGCAGAAAAGCAAGAGAGGTGACGAAAAGTCTTGCATCCATTTCTTACCTCCACCTAAAAGAAGGTCACGTGACCGACGCACGCACACAACCACACAAAGAAGACGACAACAAAACACAACGACGACAGAACAACAACAACAACAACAACAACACGTGTGCACGTCAATCAATTGTTGCTCAAGGGAAGGATTGGGTCAGATACGGAGATTTCCCATGATTCCCTTTTTTTGGTCTGTAGGTGGGAGGAGTGGGGTGATGGGAATGTGTGTGTGTGTGTGTGTGTGTGTGTGTGTGTGTGTGTACTTATGAAGTTGTTGAGACCCTCATCGGTTAACAAAATCAGTGTGGGGACCGACATTGTTGTTTGTCCTTACCATGTGACATAGACAAGAATGTGTGTAAGTGTATCTTCATGACGTGGGACCAGCATCGGTTAGCAAAGTCAGTGTGGGGGCCGACACTTTTGTGGCTCTTGTGTCCTGACCATGTGACATAGACAAGAATGTGTGTGTGTGTGTGTGTACGTGTCATTATGGCGTTGTTGGGACCAGCATCGGTTAGCAAAGTCAGTGTGGGGGCCGACACTTTTGTGGCTCTTGTGTCCTGACCATGTGACATAGACAAGAATGTGTGTGTGTGTGTGTGTGTGTGTGTGTGTGTGTACGTGTCATTATGACGTTGTTGGGACCAGCATCGGTTAGCAAAGTCAGTGTGGGGGCCGACACTTTTGTGGCTCTTGTGTCCTGACCATGTGACATAGACAAGAATGTGTGTGTGTGTGTGTGTGTCATTATGACGTTGTTGGGACCAGCATCGGTTAGCAAAGTCAGTGTGGGGGCCGACACTTTTGTGGCTCTTGTGTCCTGACCATGTGACATAGACAAGAATGTGTGTGTGTGTGTGTGTGTGTGTGTGTGTACGTGTCATTATGACGTTGTTGGGACCAGCATCGGTTAGCAAAGTCAGTGTGGGGGCCGACACTTTTGTGGCTCTTGTGTCCTGACCATGTGACATAGACAAGAATGTGTGTGTGTGTGTGTGTGTATGTGTCATTATGACATTGTTGGGACCAGCATCGGTTAGCAAAGTCAGTGTGGGGGCCGACACTTTTGTGGCTCTTGTGTCCTGACCATGTGACATAGACAAGAATGTGTGTGTGTGTGTGTGTGTGTGTGTGTGTGTATGTGTCATTACGATGTTGTTGGGACCAGCATCGGTTAGCAAAGTCAGTGTGGGGGCCGACACTTTTGTGGCTCTTGTGTCCTGACCATGTGACATAGACAAGAATGTGTGTGTGTGTGTGTGTGTATATGTGTCATTATGACGTTGTTGGGACCAGCATCGGTTATCAAAGTCAGTGTGGGGGCCGACACTTTTGTGGCTCTTGTGTCCTGACCATGTGACATAGACAAGAATGTGTGTGTCTCTGTGTATACGTGTCATTATGACGTTGTTGGGACCAGCATCGGTTAGCAAAGTCAGTGTGGGGGCCGACACTTTTGTGGCTCTTGTGTCCTGACCATGTGACATAGACAAGAATGTGTGTGTGTATGTGTCATTATGACGTTGTTGGGACCAGCATCGGTTAGCAAAGTCAGTGTGGGGGCCGACACTTTTGTGGCTCTTGTGTCCTGACCATGTGACATAGACAAGAATGTGTGTGTGTATGTGTCATTATGACGTTGTTGGGACCAGCATCGGTTAGCAAAGTCAGTGTGGGGGCCGACACTTTTGTGGCTCTTGTGTCCTGACCATGTGACATAGACAAGAATGTGTGTGTGTGTGTGTGTGTATATGTGTCATTATGACGTTGTTGGGACCAGCATCGGTTATCAAAGTCAGTGTGGGGGCCGACACTTTTGTGGCTCTTGTGTCCTGACCATGTGACATAGACAAGAATGTGTGTGTGTGTGTGTGTGTATGTGTCATTATGACGTTGTTGGGACCAGCATCGGTTAGCAAAGTCAGTGTGGGGGCCGACACTTTTGTGGCTCTTGTGTCCTGACCATGTGACATAGACAAGAATGTGTGTGTGTGTGTGTGTGTGTGTGTGTGTGTGTGTGTGTGTGTGTGTGTGTGTGTGTGTGTGTGTATACGTGTCATTATGACATTGTTGGGACCAGCATCGGTTAGCAAAGTCAGTGTGGGGGCCGACACTTTTGTGGCTCTTGTGTCCTGACCATGTGACATAGACAAGAATGTGTGTGTGTGTGTGTGTGTGTGTGTGTGTGTGTGTGTGTGTGTGTGTGTGTGTGTGTGTGTATACGTGTCATTATGACGTTGTTGGGACCAGCATCGGTTAGCAAAGTCAGTGTGGGGGCCGACACTTTTGTGGCTCTTGTGTCCTGACCATGTGACATAGACAAGAATGTGTGTGTGTGTGTGTGTGTGTGTGTGTATATGTGTCATTATGACGTTGTTGGGACCAGCATCGGTTAGCAAAGTCAGTGTGGGGTCCGACATTGTCGTGTGTCCTTACCAGAGGTGGGTAGAGTAGCCAGAAATTGTACTCAAGTAAGAGTACTGTTACTTTAGAGATTTATTACTCAAGTAATACTTGAGTAAAAGTAAAAAGTAGGTTGTGGAAAAAACTACTCAAGTACTGAGTAACTGATGAGTAACCTGTTTGTTTAATGATGACGGCAACAAATAATGCACAAAAATAGCAATGAGCAAATTCAGAGCCAGGGATGTATCTCTTAAGCAACTAAAACAATAATATATATTAAATAATAATACATTAACATAAAAAAATTAAGGCAAATTGAGCCACAAGAACTTAACAGCACCATAGGCTCAGTAGGCAGAGATTACAAAGGAAAATAACAAGTTAGCCTTTACGCAAACCATAAACTGATAGGTGTGGGCTGCACCTGGGAACACACTTCTGATTGGTGTGTCTATGCATATGAGGCTGCAGTGCGTTAATAAATGTCCCCACACGATGTACATTTGACAGTGAATCACAGCAGGGAAGCTAACATCAGCCTACGGCGACAGCCAAAATATCTACTAACGTTACTTACCGCCATGTGCTTCCTCAAATTTGACGTTGAGTTCATGTAAGCTTAAAGGCCTACTGAAATGATTTTTTTTGTATTCAAACGGGGATAGCAGATCCATTCTATGTGTCATAATTGATCATTTCGCGATATTGCCATATTTTTGCTGAAAGGATTTAGTATAGAACAACGACGATAAAGTTCTCAACTTTTGGTCGCTGATAAAAAAAAAAGCCTTGCCTATACCGGAAGTAGCGTGACGTCACAGGAGGTAGGATTCCTCACAATTCCCCGTTGTTTACAATGGAGCGAGAGAGATTCGGACCGAGAAAGCGACGATTACCCCATTAATTTGAGCGAGGATGAAAGATTCGTGGATGAGGAACGTTAGAGTGGAGAACTAGAGAGGCAGTGCAGGGTGTATCTTTTTTCGCTCTGACCGTAACTTAGGTACAAGGTCTCATTGGATTCCACACACTCTCCTTTTTCTATTGTGGATCCCGGATTTGTATTTTAAACCACCTCGGATACTATATCCTCTTGAAAATGAGAGTCGAGCACGCGAAATGGACATTCACAGTGACTTTTATCTCCACGACAATACATCGGCGAAGCTCTTTAGCTACTGAGCTAACGTGATAGCATCTGGCTCAAATGCAGATAGAAACAAAATAAATAAATCCCTGACTGGAAGGATAGACAGAAGATCAACAATACTATTAAACCATGGACATGTAACTACGCGGTTAATAATTCTCAGCCTGGCAAAGCTTAACAATGCTGTTGCTAACGACGCTGAAGCTAACTTAGCAACCGGACCTCACAGAGCTATGATAAAAACATTAGCGCTCCACCTACGCCAGCCAGCCCTCATCTGCTCATCAACACCCGTGCTCACCTGCGTTCCAGCGATCGACGGCGCGACGGAGGACTTCACCCGATCACAAATGCGGTAGCGAGTAGCGAGCTGAATGTAGATAAATGGAGCGGAGTAAAAGTAGCGTTTCTTCTCTGTAAATTTACTCAAGTAAAAGTAAAAGTATGTTGCATTAAAACTACTCTTAGAAGTACAATTTATCCCAAAAGTTACTCAAGTAGATGTAACGGAGTAAAGGTAGCACGTTACTACCCACCTCTGGCCCTTACCATGTGACATAGACAAGAATGTATGTGTGTCATTATGACGTTGTTGGGACCAACATCGGTTAGCAAAGTCAGTGTGGGGACCGACACTTTTGTGGCTCTTGTGTCCTTAGTCTGTGAGTTAGACAAGTATGTGTGTGTGTGTGTGTACTTATTAAGTTGTTGAGACCCGGTCGGTTAGCAAAAGCAGGGTGGGGACCGACACTTGTGAGGTAGACAAGTATGTGTGTGTGTGTGTGTGTACTTAAGTTGTTGTGTCCTTACCATGGGACATAGACAAGAATGTGTGTGTGTGTGTGTATGTGTGTCATTATGACATTGTTGGGACCAGCATCGGTTAGCAAAGTCAGTGTGGGGGGCGACACTTTAGTGGGACTTGTGTCCTTAGCATGTGAGGTAGACAAGTATGTGTGTGTGTGTGTGTGTGTGTGTGTGTGTGTGTGTGTGTGTGGGTGTGTGTGTGTGTGTGTGCGTGCGTGCGTGTACTTATTAAGTTGTTGAGACCCGGTCGGTTAGCAAAAGCAGGGTGGGGACCGACACTTGTGAGGTAGACAAGTATGTGTGTGTGTGTGAGTACTTAAGTTGTTGTGCCCTTACCATGTGACATAGACAAGAATGTGTGTGTGTGTGTAGGTGTGTCATTATGACATTGTTGGGACCAGCATCGGTTAGCAAAGTCAGTGTGGGGGCCGACACTTTAGTGGGACTTGTGTCCTTAGCATGTGAGGTAGACAAGTATTTGTGTGTGTGTGTGTGTGTGTGTGTGTGTGTGTGTGTGTGTGTGTGTGTGTGTGTGTGTGTGTGTGTGTGTGTGTGTGTGTGTGTGTGTGTGTATGTATCTTTATGACATTGTTGGGACCAGCATCGGTTAGCAAAGTCAGTGTGGGGGGCGACACTTTAGTGGGACTTGTGTCCTTAGCATGTGAGGTAGACAAGTATGTGTGTGTGTGTGTGTGTGGGTGTGTGTGTGCACTTGTCTCACCATCCTTGTGTGGACATACACTTGATAAACCACCCTTTCTGTGAGGATCTTTTAACTTGTGAGGACATTTGCCTGGTCCTCACAACTACAAAAGTAAAATATTTTTTTTACTTTGTGTGTTTTGCATTCTGAAGTGAGGTTGCAACTAGGGATGTCCGATAAATGCTTTAAAATGTAATATCGGAAATTATCGGTATCGTTTTTTAAATTATCGGTATCGTTTTTTGTTGTTGTTTTGTTTTTTTTGGTTTTTATTAAATCAACATAAAAACACAAGATACACTTACAATTATTGCACCAACCCAAAAAACCTCCCTCCCCCATTTACACTCATTCACACAAAAGGGTTGTATCTTTTTTGTTATTAATATTCTGGTTCCTACATTATATATCAATATATATCAATAAAGTCTGCAAGGGATACAGTCCGTAAGCACACATGATTGTGCGTGCTGCTGCTCCACTAATAGTACTAACCTTTAACAGTTAATTTTACTCATTTTCATTAATTACTAGTTTCTATGTAACTGTTTTTATATTGTTTTACTTTCTTTTTTATTCAAGAAAATGTTTTTAATTTATTTATCTTATTTTATTAATTTTTTTAAAAAGTACCTTATCTTCACCATACCTGGTTGTCCAAATTAGGCATAATAATGTGTTAATTCCACGACTGCATATATCGGTTGATATCGGTATCGGTTGATATCGGTATCGGTAATTAAAGAGTTGGACAATATCGGAATATTGGATATCGGCAAAAAGCCATTATCGGACATCCCTAGTTGCAACTCTCTACTCCCATCTAGGGCTAGATGTATATTTTTTCATCATTCTAGCTATAGTGGAAAGGGGGGCCCTCACAACCCACTAACCAAACGTGGGTCCACACAAAGTAGGCAAGACATGTATGTGTGTGTGTGTGTGTGTGTGTGTGTGTGTGTGTGTATCTTTATGACATTGTTGGGACCAGCATCGGTTAGCAAAGTCAGTGTGGGGGCCGACATTTTTTCTAGGGATCAAAAACCAAGTCCCCACTTTTTCTTCTCGAGTGTCCTTGCAATGCGAAATAGACAAGTTTGTGTGTGTGTGTGTGTGTGTGTGTGTGTGTGTGTGTGTGTGTGTGTGTGTGTGTGTGTGTGTGTGTGTGTGTGTGTGTGTGTGTGTGTGTGTGAAAGCAATGTGGTTAGAATATGGAGTTAAACAATTACAGTGGCGACAAATATCTTTCATTTTTGCCATTTTTATTGTCCTCAAATGTATTAGTTCACTTGTCCTATTTTAAATTGATTTTATTTTGTTGTTGTTTTTTGGGGGCATGGGAGTGGGGTGGAAAAAGGGAATCAACCTTCTTTTCTGTATTTTTTCACAATGAATTATACACTCAACAATAACAAATGATGTGTATTCTACATTTTTACATACAGTAACATGGACTATTACCTTTATGTCATTTCTTAGTATGCTCATTAACAATTTTATTATTGCTTTCATGATTTGAATATTTTTCTTCTAGTCAGACAATATTTTCGGTACAATGGATGACATTTTAACCAGAAAAATTGGTACAATTGATGGAATTTTCACCCCAAAAAATCGGTACATGAGATTACATTTTTACTGGTAAAGATTGGTACATTGGATGCCATTTTTACCAGTAAAAATTGGTACAACAGATGACATTTTTACTAGTAAAAATGGTTACAACCGATGACAGTTTTACCACTTAAAAAGTCGTACAATGGATGTCATTTTTACCAGTAAAATTGGTACAATGGATGACATTTTTACTGGTAAAAATCGGTACAACAGATTAAATTTTTACCGGTAAAAACCAGTAAAACAGATGCCATTTTCACTAGTAAATATTGGTACAATGAATGGAATAGTTAACAGTAAAAATTGGTACAATGGACGGAATATTTACCAGTAAATATTGGTACAACGGAGGACATTTTTACCAGTAAAAATTGGTACAATAGAATGTATTTTTAACGGTAAAAATTGGTACAATCTATGGAATATTAACCAGTAAAATTGGTACAATGGATCACATTTTTACCAGTAAAAATTGGTAGAATCTGTAGAATGTTTACCAGAAAAATTGGTCAAATGGATGACATTTTTACCTGTAAAAATGGTACAATAGGGGACAGTTTTACCGGTAAAAATTAGTACAATGGATGTAATTTTTACCAGTAGAATTGGTACAAAAGATGGTATTTTTACTGGTAAAAATCGGAACAACAGATGGAATTTTTACCGGTAAAAACCAGTACAACAAGATTTTCACTAGTAAATATTGGTACAATGGATGGAATATTTACCAGTTAAAATTGGTACAATAGAAGGTATTTTTAATGGTATAAATTGGTACAATCTATGGAATATTAACCAGTAAAATTGGTAAAATGGATGACATTTTTACCTGTAAAAATAGTACAATAGGTGACATTTTTACCTGTAAAAATTGGTACAATGGATGATAATTTACCAGTAAAAATTGGAACAAAAGATGGTATTTTTTACCAATAAAAATTGGTACAATGGATGATAATTTACCAGTAAAAATTGGTAAAAAAGATGGTATTTCTACCGGTAATAATGGGTACAATGGATATTTTTGGTACATCCATTGTACCAGAAATATTGTCTGACAGGAATACAATTTTAAAGTATACAAACAAGAAGACATAATTAACCTTTTTGAGATAGGTATTTAATTTGTTTTTAATTTTCTTTCTTTTCATTGAGTATTTTATGCATCAATAATTGTTTTTTTTAAATGTCAATTTTTTCATAAATTCTTTTTTTTTAATTTTCTAAAACTTTTTTTTATTATTGAGTTATTCCTTTAAATAACAACAACTATTTCATAATATAACACAATCATACTAAAAGGCTGTAGTATGCATGCCAGGCCAGTAGTTGGCAATGTCACTAAAATGCAAGCAAATTCATCCAAATTGCTTTTCACTTTCAATGCGATACCAAAATTGGAGCCTTGGGTATTGCCCGATACTGATATTGATGCAATACGATATCAGCAGGAATAATACATACTTCTAATATTGTGTAGTGTGGAATGTTAGAAAAGGTTTCAATCAAGTGAATGATGCGGACACTTTTGTTACTGGATTGTATGTGTAAGTAATATGCCAGTACAATTATTTTATACTTGTTTTACATTGACAAATGTGCCGTTTTACACTGCAATGTTGTTCAATGATTATTACGTATGTCGATCTTGTGGGCTATTGTGTGCTTAGCCGTTGTGTAGCTGCCAGTAGCCTATAGCCCAGCATGTTTACCTTTTGTAAATGACTTGAATAAAATCGAATAAATTGTGTGCTTATTGGAGGACATTTAGATGTTAACTGGCTGTCCAGCTATGTACAAGTAAACACTCTGCAGGACTGCTTGTATCGCACATGATATCACTCTGCAGGACTGCCTGTATCGCACATGATATCACACATTTTACATGCCAGCTCAAACTTGTTTTTGGGCTAATATCAGACCGATATTAATATTGAATTGGTATGTGAAGTTTGTATTGTCAAAAGTTTGTCGTGATGAAAATTAAACTTATTTTTGTGGAAGTGTATAGTAGGCATGGCCGTATGAGAGTGTGTGTGTGTGTAGGTGTGTGTGTGTGAGAGAGAGAGAGAGAGAGACAGGTACGCACATCTAGAGAGACAGGGTAAAGTCTGGCGGCTCGGGTTATTACCTGGGTACTCGGGGTGGGACGGGTGCGAGACGAGGCTGCACTAGGATGGACTGACGCCTCCCCTAAGAGAAATCACCGTATCGCATCAACAATAGGAGGGCGGGAGGAAGGGAGGGAAGGGGGCCAACACAAACAACAACAACAACAACACAAACAACAACACAACGACGGATTTAAAATGGCCCTCATAAAAGCGTTCAGAGCAACATGCCATGCAGCCAACATGCAGGATGACAATAAATTGGTAACTTTCACTTTTAACAACAAAATAAAGGACAAGGAGAAAGAAGAGCTCACAAAAAAAAAACAACAACCTGGAAATGTAATCAGAAGAAAGTACTCACTGGCTACTACTACTACTAAAACCACTACTATAGTCTTCCCCCACCCCAATATTTAGATACAACATTTGAAATATTCTTAGATTTTTTTAACTGACCTTCTTTGTTTCATTATTATTATTTTTTATGTTGCTTTGTTATTAAAGTAATTAAAAAATATATATACTCTACTGCTGTGGTTCCTAAGCATTGTTGGGCCGCCATATAATAAGTGCTTCTCAGCTGTGGTCCGGTAATCAGTTGTAGTACACTTTTCCACCACTTGTGGCAGTAACGACAATATCAAACAAACGGAAGAAGTCATAGAGAAGTTTCTGAAGGGCAAAAAATATGACTAAAGTGGTGAAGCTGAATCGTTATTTGCAGTTTATTTTATTGACAGTTTATTTAAGACAAAATATATATTATTTATTATTAATTTAGTTAGGATTTATTAATTTTAGCACTGCATAATTGTATACAAAAGTACTTTTCATCATTTTTATAAGTGCCTTCTTTTGCAGAATATTTATGGTATTTATTTTTGTAATCAGCCTAGATAATAATCTTTTTGATTAACACATGCTTTCGTATAATTCGATAAAGTATCCTGAGGTTACTAATAGTTATTAAATATGATTAAAATCAAGAATAAGATTACAAATTCAGTGTTAGTATTTGAGTGGGCCCCGGGCCCTTTCTGTAGTGGACAAGTTGGGCCCCAAAGTTAACAAACGCTGTTCTACTTTTTTGTTTTTGGGGATTTTCTAAATTTTTCCATTAAAAAAAAAAAAAATATATATATATATATATATATATATATATATATATATATATATATATATATATATATATATATATATATATATATATATATACTTGTTATAATTTATTTCCCTGTTCATTTCTTTATTATTGATTAACTTATTTTAACTACTTTTTAGAAGTACTTTATGTGTGCATGTTTTATGTTTTTATGAATTTCCTCTTTTCTAGAGGATTATTAAAGTCGATCTATTTAACTTAACATGCAAATACAGAGCCGCCCCTCCTCTAAAACAGATCAAGTGCTGTGCGTAGGGTCCCCGTGACCTTTGGGGGCCCCGTTTTGCACAATTCATGTCAATGAATAAATGACAGGGCGATTCATACGCAACACAAACATATTCCTAGCCCCTTCCTGCTCTGCCACTGATAAGAATATGTAAAACCCCTCCTTTATCACTGTTAATTGGTTCCAGGTTTTTAATAAACATGGAACAACACCCACATATTCACCGTCCAAGATTGTAAGAACCTTTGCGATCTGATTTATTTATTATTTGTTATTTTGCACTGAATAATTCATCATTGAACACAGTCTTTTTCATGAATTTGTTCCAGCACACACGTGTCAAATACATTTCAGTTTGATTTAAAAAATATATATAAAATGTTCACAATTTAGATTAAAGGAAAACAGAAGTTATTTTAGGATTTTTCCCATCATTTCCAATTCCTGACATAAGACAAAAAAACACAATTTAATTTTTCTGTGCGTTCTGAATCGTCACAAGTTTGTTGCGCTTATAAAATGTTTGATACACACGATGCAAGTACGTATTTTATGTAACAGGAACATTCATAACAACATGGAATAATCGCAGTATTTTGCTCATTTGAAGCATTACGGGGACTTCTTTCCTTGGCGCCAACAACAACAACAACAACCAATTTCGCTAGAAATGCGTGTGAATGTGAATTTTCTGGAAATTTGGTAATTTCGTGAAAACCGGGATTTTTTGAAAATGTCGATGGAACCCATTCATACTCGATGATATGAATGGGTTGGTGTTGGAATTTTTGGAATCGGTGGAAAAATGTTGACGTAGTAACAGTTTGAATTGATAATGGGTATTTCGGAATTCATTGAATTTCGGGAATAACGGTAATTTGTACGGAAAAAAAAAGGACCATTTGTTGTCCCAACTAAGAGGAATATTTTGATGGTGGAATGGTTGGAATTTGTTGAAAAATGTGGACTGTGAAAACTTTCCAGGAAGAGGTGAAAAAAAAAACGGGAATTCCTGGAAATTTTTTGAACTACGAAAATGGTAGTTTTTTTCTCCTAAGTGAGTGTAATGTGTGGATGTTGGGAAAGTTCAAATCGGATGAGACATGTGGGATATGGAGAGGTTTGTATATTGGCCATTCATTGTCAAGGGGGAAATAATTCCTGGAAATTCCGTGAAAACCGGGAATTGCGGGAAAGTGAAAACATGTTTTAGGTCCAATATATCGGAAGAGTAGAGTGTCTGCATGGTTGAAAGGTCGGAATTTGGCTTAAAAATGGCGCAATATTTTGAGAATTTTGGGCATTGTAGGTTCATTCATTTGAATATGAATTTCCTGGAAATTTGGTAATTTCAGGAAAACCGGTATTTTTTAAAAATGTTGATAGAACTCATTCATACTCGATGACATGAATGTGTTGGTGTTGGAATTTTTGGAATCGGTTGAAAAATGTTGACGTAGTAACAGTTTGAATTGACAATGGGTATTTCGGAATTCATTGAATTTCGGGAAAACCGGAAATTTGTACGAAAAAAAGCAACATTCGTTGTCCCAACTAAGAGGAATATTTTGATGGTGGAATGGTTGGAATTTGTTGAAAAATCTGGACTGAGAAAACTTTCCAGGAAGAGGTGAAAAAAAAAAAGTGAATTCCTGGAATTTTTTTTAACTTGGAAAATTTTAGTTTTATTGTCCAAATTGAGTGGAATGTGTGGATGTTGGAAAAGTTCAAATCGGATGAGACGTGGGATATGGAGAGGTTTGTATATTGGCCATTCATTGTCAAGGGGGGAAAAAATCCTGGAAATTCCAGGAAAACCGGGAATTTCGGGTAAGTGAAAACATGTTTTAGGTTCGATATATCGGAAGAGTAGAGTGTGTGCATGGTTGAAAGGTCGGCATTTGGCTTAAAAATGGCGCAATATTTTGAGAATTTGGCGTATTGTAGGTCCATTCATTTGAATGTCAATTTCCTGGAAATTTGGTAATTTTGGGAGAACTGGGATTTTTTGAAAATGTTGATAGAACCCATTCATACTCGATGATATGAATGAGTTGGTGCTGGAATTTTCGGAATCGGTTGGAAAATTCTGACGTAGTAACAGTTTGAATTGAGAATGGGTATTTCGGAATTCATTGAATTTCGGGGAAAACCAGAAATTTGTACGAAAAAAAGGAACGATTGCTGTCCCAACTAAGAGAAATGTTTTGATGGTGGAATGGTTGGAATTTGTTGAAACATTTGGAGTGTGAAAACTTTCCAGGAAGAGCTGAAAAAAAAAGGGAATTCCTGGAATTTCTTTGAACTTGGAAAATGTTAGTTTGATTTTTCAAATTGAGTGGAATTCCCGGGAATTTCGGGAAAGTGAAAACATGTTTTAGGTCTGATTTATCGGAAGAGTAGAGTGTGTGCATGGTTGAAAGGTCGGTATTTGGCTTAAAAATGGCGCAATATTTTGAGAATTTTGGGCATTGTAGGTCCATTCATTTGAATGTGAATTTCCTGGAAATTTGGTAATTTCAGGAAAACCGGGATCTTTTGAAAATGTTGACATAACCCATTCATACTCGATGATATGAATGTGTTGGTGTTGGAATTTTTGGAATCGGTTGAAAAATGTTGACGTAGTAACAGTTTGAATTGACAATGGGTATTTCGGAATTCATTGAATTTCAGGAAAACTGGAAATTTGTACGAAAAATAGCAACATTCGTTGTCCCAACTAAGAGGAATATTTTGATGGTGGAATGGTTGGAATTTGTTGAAAAATCTCGACTGAGAAAACTTTCCAGGAAGAGGTGAAAAAAAAAAGTGAATTCCTGGAATTTTTTTTAACTTGGAAAATTTTAGTTTTATTGTCCAAATTGAGTGGAATGTGTGGATGTTGGAAAAGTTCAAATCGGATGAGACATGTGGGATATGGAGAGGTTTGTATATTGGCCATTCATTGTCAAGGGGGAAAAAAATCCTGGAAATTCCAGGAAAACCGGGAATTTCGGGTAAGTGAAAACATGTTTTAGGTTCGATATATCGGAAGAGTAGAGTGTGTGCATGGTTGAAAGGTCGGAATTTGGCTTAAAAATGGCGGAATATTTTGAGAATTTTGGGCATTGTAGGTTCATTCATTTGAATATGAATTTCCTGGAAATTTGGTAATTTCAGGAAAACCGGTATTTTTTTAAAATGTTGATAGAACCCATTCATACTCGATGACATGAATGTGTTGGTGTTGGAATTTTTGGAATCGGTTGAAAAATGTTGACGTAGTAACAGTTTGAATTGACAATGGGTATTTCAGAATTCATTGAATTTCAGGAAAACTGGAAATTTGTACGAAAAAAAGCAACATTCGTTGTCCCAACTAAGAGGAATATTTTGATGGTGGAATGGTTGGAATTTGTTGAAAAATCTGGACTGAGAAAACTTTCCAGGAAGAGGTGAAAAAAAAAAAAAGTGAATTCCTGGAATTTTTTTTAACTTGGAAAATGTTAGTTTTATTGTCCAAATTGAGTGGAATGTGTGGATGTTGGAAAAGTTCAAATCGGATGAGACATGTGGGATATGGAGAGGTTTGTATATTGGCCATTCATTGTCAAGGGGGAAAAAAATCCTGGAAATTCCAGGAAAACCGGGAATTTCGGGTAAGTGAAAACATGTTTTAGGTTCGATATATCGGAAGAGTAGAGTGTGTGCATGGTTGAAAGGTCGGAATTTGGCTTAAAAATGGCGGAATATTTTGAGAATTTTGGGCATTGTAGGTTCATTCATTTGAATATGAATTTCCTGGAAATTTGGTAATTTCAGGAAAACCGGGATCTTTTGAAAATGTTGATGTAACCCATTCATACTCGATGATATGAATGTGTTGGTGTTGGAATTTTTGGAATCGGTTGAAAAATGTTGACGTAGTAACAGTTTGAATTGAGAATGGGTATTTCAGAATTCATTGAATTTCGGGAAAACTGGAAATTTGTATGAAAGAAAAGTGGAGTGTGTGGATGTTGGAACAGTTCAAATCGGATGAGATGTGGGATATAGAGGTTGGTATATTGGCCTTTCATTGTCAAGGGGGAAAGAATTCCTGGAAATTCCGGGAAAACTGGGAATTTCAGGAAAGTTATAACATTCACGTTCGATATATCGGAAGAGTAGTGTGGGTGGATGGTCGAAAGGTCGGAATCGGGTTTATAAATGGTGCAAAATAAAAATAAAATACAATTTCCCCTTTAAGTCACATTTTAGTTTGAGATGTGACCGAAACCTGTCATTTCCCAGTGCCCCTGAATGCATCCCTATCCGTGTACAATACCACTATTGTTTACCCAAACTTCCTTTTCGTCCTCGAGTTGACCCAGTCAGCATTTTAACGCCAGTTGGAGTCACATCGTCGGATGTGATTAGACGCTCAAAAGCGGGTGACGTAACATAAAGATGGCCGCCATAGAGAACCACCACCAACGCCAGTACCACCAACCATGTGTGTGTGTGTGTCAGCTTGCACGAGTGTGTGACGTGCGAAGGACAACATGCTCGGCGGCAACAAGACCTTACAAGTCTCTCTCACACACTCACACACACACACACACACACACACACACACACACACACACACACACACACACACACACACACACACACACACACACACACACACACACACACACACACACACACACACACACACACACACACACACACACACACACACACACACACACACACACACTTTCTTGTGTTTGTTGCCTTCTTGAAACCTCTGAAAAATGCCTACCTCTTTAGGACCAGCCTTTCTAGATATATAAATATGTGTATTTACAACATTAATAATATATACATACTATGCAAATATAAAAAAGCTTGTTGTGAAAAATGAGTTGGAATTTCATAAGAAAAACTTAGAATTTTGGCAGTATTATAATAAAAGTTGTAATTTTACCCAACGCGAGTCCAAATTTTACAAGAAAAACTGAACATTTGTGCAATATTATGATAAAAGTTGGAATTTTACTCAATAACAGTCGCTATTTTATAAGAAAACTTAAAAATGTTGGCACTATTATAATAATAATCTGAATTTTACTAGGTAAAATTATGACAAAAGTCAGAATTTTACTCAAAAAAATGTCACTGTTTTACAAGAACAACAAAAAAATGGGCAATATTGTAATAAAAGTCAGAATTTTATATGAAAAATTTCACGATTTTACGGAGCCCCTAAAGGGACATGGGGAATTAAATTTTTTTTTTTTTTTACATTTTTTATTTATTTTTTTAGATATGTATCTCGTGCGCACGAGAAATTTTTGCGCGCGCACGAGATACATATCTAAAAAAAATAAAATAAAAAAAATCCCCATGTCCCTTTAGGGGCTCCGTACCATTTTGCATTAAAAAGTAACAATTTTACATAAAAAAGTAATTATTTTACATTAAAAAAGTAATAATTTTACGCGAAAATATTGCAATATTTCAGAAACAGAAAAAATATGAAAAAGTGTTCCCAATTTTATAAGAAAGAAGTCGACACATTGTGAGGAAAAAAAAAAGGTTTTATTCAATTTATTTTTTGGGGAATTTTTTGTTTATAATTGGTTTTTAATCTTCATTATTTACTTCAAGTTATTACAGTATGTCTCTATATACATATTTATTTTATTTTTCACAATATTTTTGGCCAAAGGGAGCGCATTTCAATTTCTTACACACACTTGTTATTACATATGTTGGCTAGAGGGGGAGCACTTCACATTTTTACACAAACTTGTTATTTCATATGTTGACCAGAGGGGGAGCACTTTTAAAACCGACAAACGGTCAATTTGAAAAATCCCTTCTTTTTGGGAACTAACCTTATTTTGATATATTTCACCACCAGGGGTGCTAAATAGAGATGTCCTATAATATCGGACTGCCGATATTATCGGTCGATAAATGCTTTAAAATGTAATATCGGAAATTATCGGTATCGGTTTCAAAAAGTAAAATTTATGACTTTTTAAAACGCTGCTGTACGGAGTGGTACACGGACGTAGGGAGAAGTGCAGAGCAGTTGCGTCTCCCAGTCATACTTGCCAACGAACACGATTTTCCCGGGAGACTCCCGAATTTCAGTGCCCCTCCCAAAAATCTCCCGGGGCAACCATTCTCACAAATTTCTCCCGATTTCCACCCACACAACAATATTGGGGGCGTGCCTTAAGGGCACTGCATTTGCATGCCGGCCCAATCACATAATATCTACGGCTTTTCACACACACAAGTGACTGCAAGGCATACTTGTTCAACAGCCATACAGGTCACACTGAGGGTGTCGGTATAAACAACTTTAACACTGTTACAAATATGTGCCACACTGTGAACACACACCAAACAAGAATGACAAACACATTTCGGGAGAACATCCGCACCGTAACACAACATAAACACAACAGAACAAATACCCAGAACCCCTTGCAGCACTAACTCTTCCGGGACGCTACAATATACACCCCCCGCTAACCCCCCCCACCTCAACCTCCTCATGCTCTCTCAGGGAGAGCATGTCCCAAATTCCAAGCTGCTGTTTTGAGGCATGTTAAAAAAAATAAGGCACTTTGTGACTTCAATAATAAATATGGCAGTGCCATGTTGGCATTTTTTTCCATAACTTGAGTTGATTTATTTTGGAAAACCTTGTTACATTGTTCAATGCATCCAGCGGGGCATCACAACAAAATTAGGCATAATAATGTGTTAATTCCACGACTGTATATATTGGTATTGGTTGATATCGGAATCGGTAATTAAGAGTTGGACGATATCGGAATATCGGCAAAAAAGCCATTATCGGACATCTCTAGTGCTAATGAGACATTCTCTATTAGATGCAATGCTTTTCCATATTGGGGCCATGATTTATGTCCTAACTTGTTCACTGTTCCTCATATGGAAGCTACTTTAAAGGCCTACTGAAACCCACTACTACCGACCACGCAGTCTGATAGTTTATATATCAATGATGAAATCTTAACATTATAACACATGCCAATACGGCCGGGTTAACTTATAAAGTGACATTTTAAATTTGCCGCTAAACTTCCGGTTCGAAACGCCTCTGAGGATGACGTATGCGCGTGACGTACCCCGGCGAACACGGGTATGCCTTCCACATTGAAGCCAATACGAAAAAGCTCTGTTTTTATTTCATAATTCCACAGTATTCTGGACATCTGTGTTCGTGAATCTGTTGCAATCATGTTCATTGCATTATGGAGAAGGAAGCTGAGCAAGCAAAGAAGAAAGTTGTCGGTGCGAAATGGACGTATTTTTCGAACGTAGTCAGCCACAACAGTACACAGCCGGCGCTTCTTTGTTTACATTCCCGAAAGATGCAGTCAAGATGGAAGAACTCGGATAACAGAGACTCTAACCAGGAGGACTTTTGACTTCGATACACAGACGCCTGTAGAGAACTGGGACAACACAGACTCTTACCAGGATTACTTTGATTTGGATGACAAAGACGCAGACGTGCTTCTGTGAGTATGCAGCTTTGGCTTCTAAACATTTGATCGCTTGACCGTATGTGCGCAACTTTTTTTTGCGTATGTACGTAACTTTTTTAAAATATATAAGCTTTATGAACCTTGGGTTAGGTGAACGGTCTTTTGGGCTGAGTGATTGTGTGTGTTGATCAGGTGTTTGAATTGTATTGGCGTGTTCTATGGAGCTAGGAGCTAGCATAGGAGCTAGGAGCTAGCATAACAAACACGCAGGTGTTTTTATGCAGGATTAATTTGTGGCATGTTAAATATAAGCCTGGTTGTGTTGTGGCTAATAGAGTATATATATGTCTTGTGTTTATTTACTGTTGTAGTCATTCCCAGCTGAATATCAGGTCACCCCCGGCTCTCACAGCATCTTCCCTATCTGAATAGCTTCAACTCCCCACTAGTCCTTCACTTGCACTTTACTCATCCACAAATCTTTCATCCTCGCTCAAATTAATGGGGAAATTGTCGCTTTCTCTGTCCGAATCTCTCTCACTTCATGCGGCCATCATTGTAAACAATAGGGAACTTTGCGTATATGTTCAACTGACTACGTCACGCTACTTCCGGTAGGGGCAAGCCTTTTTTTTATCAGATACCAAAAGTTGCAATCTTTATCGTCGTTGTTCTATACTAAATCCTTCCAGCAAAAATATGGCAATATCGCGAAATGATCAAGTATGACACATAGAATAGATCTGCTATCCCCGTTTAAATAAAAAAAAATTCATTTCAGTAGGCCTTTAACTTGTTGATGTCTCAAGAAGGGTAGAAATACAAGAACGAACACACACACACACACACACACACACACACACACACACACACACACACACACACACACACACACACACACACACACACACACACACACACACACACACACGCACACACAAAGCCAAACTGCTGGTCCCCAGAACACACTCGAGTCAGACGGAACCAAAAAAAGAGCGAAGTAGTCGACAGCGAGAAGTCGTCCCACCGACCTGATTGGTGAAAATCCTGGTTTTTGGCTCAATGACGGGTCCTCCTCGTATCTCGTCCTCCACTGCCATGAGTCTTGGAAGCACGGGAAGGAAGGAAGGAAGGAAGGAGGGAAGGAGGGAGGGAAAGGTGGGATAACAGAAGGAGAGGCCGTGTTATGACAAGCCACAGATGAGCGCTACAAAACCTTGTTTTCCCCCTTTGCTTCTCAAAGGGTTGACGGTTCAACGCCGTCCCATGGGAATTCCTTCACCAATTATTCCCCACAAATATATATAAATATATATTTGTATTCTTTCAGTTTCGGCAGGCCTGAAGAGGATCCAAGAGGATTTGATGCAGGGATGGTTCTGACGCGGGGTGAACGAAAGGTGGCGGACAAGCGAGTAACGCGTCCAAATGTTCCTCCGGGAGACAAATAGCCACACCCACGGTTTGAGGAGAACACACAACAATGACATCAAAGTCAACTGAAGAGAATTTAAATCGGATGCTTTTCTGTGAACTACTTTTTTTTTTTTTTTTTTTTTTTGAAGTGCTCTCAGTCAAGTTTACAAAGTGAACACTAAGTTCAAGTTCAACCCAGCAGGCACAAGACATTGAAACAACGTTGAGAACTTGTTGAATGAGGTCCTGACGTTGAGCAACTCAAACGTAACGTTGGAACAACGTGCTTTTTGACGACGTTTAATCAATGTTGGGTTCTGATGTCGATTTGACCATTGAAATGTGGTCATTTTCCCAGCCAATATTCTACGACACAAATACAACGTTCGAACAACATGCTTTTTAAAGACGTTAAATCAATGTTGCTGATGACGTCGCTTTGACCGTTGAATTTCGATCATTTTTCCAACCAATATTCTACAACCAAATACAACGTTGAAACAGCATGCTTTTTGATCACGTTTAATACATTTTGGGTTGTGACGTTGATTTGATCATTGAATTTTGGTCATTTTCCCAACCAATATTCTACAACACTAATACAACGTTCGAACAACATGCTTTTTAAAGACGTTAAATCAATGTTGCTGATGACGTCGCTTTGACCGTTGAATTTTGATCATTTTTCCAACCAATATTCTACAACCAAATACAACGTTGAAACAGCATACTTTTTGATCACGTTTAATACATTTTGGGTTGTGACGTTGATTTGATCATTGAATTTTGGTCATTTTTCCAACCAATATTCTACAACACAAATATAACGTTGAAACAACATGCTTTTTGATGACGTTTATTACATTTTGGGTTGTGACGTTGATTTGATCATTGAATTTTGGTCATTTTTCCAACCAATGTTCTACAACACAAATATAACGTTGAAACAACATGCTTTTTGATGACGTTTATTCAAAGTCGGGTTCTGACGTTGATTTGACCATTGCATTTTTATAATTTCCCAACCAATATTCTACAACACAAATCCAACGTTGAAACAACATGCTTTTTGAAGACGTTTATTCAATGTTGGGTTGTGACGTTGATTTGACCGTTGAATTTCGGTAATTTTCCCAACCAATATTCTACAACACAAAAGTAACCTTGAAACAACATGCTTTCTGATTACGTTTAATCAATGTTGGGTTCTAACGTTGATTTGACCATTGAATTTTGGTCATTTCCCCAACCAATATTTTACAACACAAACATAACGTTGAAACAACATGTTTTTTGACGATGTTCAATCAATGTTAGGTTGTGACGTTGATTTGATCACTGAATTTTGGTCATTTTTCCAACCAATATTCTACAACACAAATACAACGTTCGAACAACATGCTTTTTAAAGACGTTAAATCAATGTTGCTGATGACGTCGCTTTGACCGTTGAATTTCGATCAGTTTTCCAACCAATATTCTACAACCAAATACAACGTTGAAACAGCATGCTTTTTGATCACGTTTAATACATTTTGGGTTGTGACGTTGATTTGATCATTGAATTTTGGTCATTTTTCCAACCAATATTCTACAACCAAATACAACGTTGAAACAGCATACTTTTTGATCACGTTTAATACATTTTGGGTTGTGACGTTGATTTGATCATTGAATTTTGGTCATTTTCCCAACCAATATTCTACAACACAAATACCACGTTCGAACAACATGCTTTTTAAAGACGTTAAATCAATGTTGCTGATGACGTCGCTTTGACCGTTGAATTTCGATCATTTTTCCAACCAATATTCTACAACCAAATACAACGTTGAAACAGCATGCTTTTTGATCACGTTTAATACATTTTGGGTTGTGACGTTGATTTGATCATTGAATTTTGGTCATTTTTCCAACCAATATTCTACAACACAAATATAACGTTGAAACAACATGCTTTTTGATGACGTTTATTCAAAGTCGGGTTCTGACGTTGATTTGACCATTGAATTTTTATAATTTCCCAACCAATATTCTACAACACAAATCCAACGTTGAAACAACATGCTTTTTGAAGACGTTTATTCAATGTTGGGTTGTGACGTTGATTTGACCGTTGAATTTCGGTAATTTTCCCAACCAATATTCTACAACACAAAACTAACCTTGAAACAACATGCTTTCTGATTACGTTTAATCAATGTTGGGTTCTAACGTTGATTTGACCATTGAATTTTGGTCATTTCCCCAACCAATATTCTACAACACAAATACAACGTTCGAACAACATGCTTTTTAAAGACGTTAAATCAATGTTGCTGATGACGTCGCTTTGACCGTTGAATTTCGATCATTTTTCCAACCAATATTCTACAACCAAATACAACGTTGAAACCGCATACTTTTTGATCACGTTTAATACATTTTGGGTTGTGACGTTGATTTGATCATTGAATTTTGGTCATTTTTCCAACCAATATTCTACAACACAAATATAACGTTGAAACAACATGCTTTTTGATGACGTTTATTCAAAGTCGGGTTCTGACGTTGATTTGACCATTGAATTTTTATAATTTCCCAACCAATATTCTACAACACAAATCCAACGTTGAAACATGCTTTTTGAAGACGTTTATTCAATGTTGGGTTGTGACGTTGATTTGACCGTTGAACTTCGGTAATTTTCCCAACCAATATTCTACAACACAAAACTAACCTTGAAACAACATGCTTTCTGATTACGTTTAATCAATGTTGGGTTCTAACGTTGATTTGACCATTGAATTTTGGTCATTTCCCCAACCAATATTTTACAACACAAACATAACGTTGAAACAACATGTTTTTTGACGATGTTCAATCAATGTTAGGTTGTGACGTTGATTTGATCACTGAATTTTGGTCATTTTCCCAACCAATATTCTACAACACAAATACAACGTTGAAACAACATGCTTTTTGACATCGTTTAAACAATGTTGGGTTCTGACCTTGATTTGACCATTGAATTTTGGTCATTTTCCCCAACCAATATTCCACAACACAAATACAATGTTGAAACATGTTTTTTAACTACCTTTAATCAATGTTGGGTTGTGACATTGATTTGACCATTGAATTTTGGTCATTTTCCCAACCAATATTCCACAACACAAATACAACGTTGAAACATGTTTTTTTAACTACCTTTAATCAATGTTGGGTTGTGACATTGATTTGACCATTGAATTTTGGTCATTTTCCCAAACAATATTCCACAACACAAATACAACGTTGAAACAACATGCTTTTGACAACGTTTATTCAATGTCAGTTTGACGTTGATTTGATCATTTGTATTTAAACTGCTAAACTGTACATTTTTTATTTTTATTTTAGCTAAGTACCGTGTGACTTGTTGAAGGGTGGACTAGCAAAGTAAGATTTTCATTGTACGGCAAACTGTCTGTTTAACTGTGCATATGACAATAAACAATCTTGAATCATTGAATTTTTATCATTTTCCCAACCAATATTCTACAACACAAATACAACGTTGAAACAACATACTTTTTGACGACGTTTAATCAATTTTGGGTTCTGACGTTGATTTGACCATTGAATTTTGGTCATTTTCCCAACCAATACTCTACAACACAAAACTAACCTTGAAACAACATGCTTTTTGATACGTTTAATCAATGTTGGGTTCTAACGTTGATTTGACCATTGAATTTTGGTCATTTCCCGACCAATATTCTACAACACAAATACAACGTTGAAACGTGTTTTTTTTAACAACGTATAATCAATGTTGGGTTGTAATGTTGTTTTGATCATTGACTTTTGGTCATTTTCCTAACCAATATTCTACAACACAAATACAATGTTGGAACAACATGCTTTTTGACAACGTTTAATCAATGTTGGGTTGTGACGTTGATTTGATCATTGAAATTTGGTCATTTTCCTAACCAATATTCTACAACACAAATACAATGTTGGAACAACATGCTTTTTAACAATGTTTAATCAATGTTGGGTTGTGATGTTGATTTGACCATTGAAATTTGGTCATTTCCCAACCAATGTTCTACAACACAAACACAACGTTGAAACAACATGCTTTTTAAAGACGTTTAATAATTGTTGGGTTCTAACGTTGATTTGACCATTGAATTTTGGTCATTTCCCCAACCAATATTTTACAACACAAATACAACGTTGAAACAACATGCTTTTTGACGACATTTAATCAATGTTGGATTCTGACCTAAATTGAACCATTGAAATGTGGTTATTTCCCAACCAACAACGTGGATCCAACATTAGACATCAACATTGTCTCAATTTACTAATACAACTATTTTGCAACGTTGTTTCAAATATACATATACGTATAATCAACGCTGTATCAACGTCTTGTGCCTGCTGGGAAGACCCCATTAGAAATGACCAGGAAGAGAACTGGATCCTGTTTCAAAAAATGAACTCGCAAACAGTCCTCTTTCTGTTTGTTTTGCAGTTTATGAGGTTCAAAGATCTAGATCAAAAAGTTTTCACAGCCTTGTTGGAGGTCTCTTCTCGAACTCAGAGCTTCTCAAACATAAGAAAACACTTTTTTATCTCCAACACTAAAATACAGTAGAGTAGTGGGCCTACGTATTCATTAAAAAACAGGCAGAGGTCTTATTTAACTAATATATTTCATAATTTTGTCCACAGTTTGAACAGTAACACTGTGTTTGAATATTTATTTAAATGGAGCCCGTGTAGCACCATGTACCACAGCACGCTTGATACGTTTCTGACCAAAGGAACCTTTTCCAATCCAGTTCACAATGTGAATGCAAAGTGGTCCCGGTTCTCTTTGGCCTTGGTGCTAAATGGACCGGCACCACATTTGACCTGGAATGACTATGAAATGGTCCCATGACAAATGAAGTAGACCAGAAAGAGAACTGGATCCTGTTTCCAATAAAGGATGATGTGAATGTCCCTTTACTGTTTGTTCAGGGTTCTGGCACATTAATTCAGTCCTTGGTGGAGGTTTTATGGATTACTGGGAAGTAGTTTTTTATTAAAATATGACCTTAGCAGTACTTAAATAAGATAGAAATCAAAAGTAGGGCGCTGCTTTTCAAAATACTAGATCGATGTTAATTGATGCTATAGACATGCTACTGATTAGCATTAGTGATTTTGCATGGCAACGCCAACACCTCCAAAGAAAATGAAATCGACAACTAATATGTACGTTACAATGAAACAGCTGCTGTGGAATAAGGAACGATTCACATACTAATCGCAGTTTTTTGTTAGTTTATTAACTTTTTGACAAAACATTTTTTTAAAAATGTGTTGAGGCCATTTCCATGCAACCAGAATTACATTTTCTATCCAGTAACCGTTTTAAAAAGGTTTAATTGTAATTATTATTTCAAATAATACATTGCGAGAATCGGTTTGAATAGAGAATTGATTCTGAATCGAATCTTCACCGAACGATTAGCAAGTGAAAAAAAACAAAATATTTCAATTAAAAAAACAATCGGCAAGTAAAAAAATAATTTTGTCCGATTAAAAAAACGATCCGCAAGTGAAGAAAAATAAAAATTTTCAACAAAAACAATTATTCACTTTGAAAAAAACAAATTTTCTACAAGGAAAAAAACGATTGGTATGTAAAAAAACGACTCCAAAGTAAAAAAAATAATTTTCTTCAATTGTAAAAACAATTCACAAGAAAAATAAATACTTTTCTTCAATAAAAAAAACGATACGGATGTAGACATTTTTTATCTGCAAGTAAAAAAAAAATCTGCATGTAAAAAATCGATTTGCAAGTAAAAAAATAAATATTTTCTTCAATTGAAAAAACAATTTGGAAGTACAAAAATATTATTTTCTTCAATTGAAAAAAAGATTCGCAAGAAAAATAAATACTTTGATTAAAAAAACGATACGCATGTAAACGTTTTTTTATCTGCAAGTAAAAAAACGATTCACGAGTATGAAAAAATTCTGCATGTAAAAAAGGATTTGTAAGTAAAAATATATATTTTCTTCAATTGGAAAAACAATTTGTAAGTAAAAGAATAATAAAAATGTCCATTGAAAAATCGATGCACAAATAAAAAAATACTTTTTCTTCTATTTAAATACAATTCGCAATTAAATAACCCTATTTACAATTTTTTTTTTATTCAAAAAAACTATTCGCAAGTAAAATTTTTTTAAAAGTTTCAGTAAGAAAACGATTCGCAAGCAAACACATTTTTTTTCTGTAAGTAAAAAAATTATTTGCAAGTATAAAAACAATTTTCTTCAAGTAAAAACATTTGGCAGTAATATTCCTCCCTGCGTGATCCACACACTTCGACAGGTGGTGCCGCTGAGTCAATTTAAGGACGTTAGAGCAACTGTTATCTGCGCATGGTGCCGTCCCCCAAAAATAAAGCAGAAGCAGTAGGCTAGGGAGTTAAAAGGCGGACAGAAGAGGGGGAAAACAAGCTCAACCTGTAAGTTAACCTGTAAGTATCCGCTCTTTTTTTGTCCGCCATTTTACTCCCCACCCTTCTTCTTCTTCATTCTAGTGTGTTTGTGGAGTACACACATCCCCCTAATATCACGCTAGGCTGATTATTAATAAAACATTTTTACAACGGGGACTTTTTCCAAGTTGTTTTCTTGCATGGTTACGTTAAAAGGGGACAACACAAGACTCCAAGAACGAGTCGAATGGAGTCGTGTCGACACGTGATCGAGGACACACAAAGAAAGGCACGTGGAAAGAAAACAAAAGTGCACAGGTGGAGTTTCAAACAGGAGCGTTTGGATGTTTTATTCACTTGCTCGTCGTGTTGTTTACAAACAGGCAAAGAGTCAGAAAAGCACACACAGATAAAAAAAATGTGCAGCATTGGAGTTCAGACAGGAGACAATGAGGCATGGATGAAGTGTTTCATGGAGGCAAAGGGAAAGTATTATTGTTATTAATGTTATTGTTGCAAGCGGTTGTACTCAGTGTTTCCCACACATTCATTTACTTGTGGCGGCTCGTCATAAATACAGCTGGCTCTAGTTGTTCGCCCTCGCGCATAAACACAGTAGAACGCAACTGGTCAGCCAGAGAATAAGACACAGCACATACATACATATATATATATACATATATATATATATATATATATATATATATATATATATATATATATATATATATATATATATATATATATATATATATACACACACACATTAGGTCAGGAAAAAACCCAGAGGCTATTTCATCCCTACAAGCCTGTTTCGCAGGTTTCCCCTGCTCTTCAGGGGATTTCCCTGAAGAGCATTCTGCTCTTTGGTCAGAATGATGAGGCCGTCGATTGCTTACAACTTGGCCACTTTATTTATCATTTCCACCGGGCGCAACCGGACATCCACCATGCTATTAACTGCTACCTCTCCTAACTTGCCCACTCGCGTCACTCACCCCACATACTGCCATTCTTAAAGGAGCACACACACACACATACGCTACTCCCACAACAGCTGCTTTAAAACACGCTTCGCCAAACGTGGCGATTGGTATTACCTCCTTTGCTTCAAACTTAGGTAAACATTTAAACAATAAGCATTCAGATCTGCACAAGGAGTTATAAAGAGTGACAGGTAATAATGTAGTTGTTACACCTGTCCTGCTGTTTGGCTCCGGTGCAGACCGTAGTCGAGGAGCACAGGGTCAATGCCATTTCAATG